>NW_024040707.1:222367-397367 GCF_014851395.1 Micropterus salmoides | reverse complement strand
GATTAGACTATAGTTTGCATTTATTATATTAGCTCTAGATTAAATGTGTATGTTACAGCAAATAGTTTAGTAATTAATGATGGAGTATTTAGGAAGATAATTAGCCAATGTCTGTATTTTAATCAGACATTGACATTGAGTGTTTGATCCTTGAATTAAACCCAGATTAGAGTATTTATAGTAGTACACCTGGGTTGTAGTAGTTAGGATGTGGATTAATCCTGGATTAGAGTATTTAAATCATGAATTAGTCCTGATTACAGTATCAGGGACTGAGTGTTTAGGCCGTTTAGGACCTAAATATTCGGGGTTAGCTGAATTGTATTTAGCAGTTAATGAGTATTCAGTCAATCTATTAACTATTAACAGATAGTCAATCAGCAAACTATAGTCTAATCCAGGATCCTGGATTAGACTATAGTCCTGGATTATATATTATAATCCTGGATTATTTGGGATGTAAATTAGCTCTAAATGTATTTTAATCCCAGTGTGTTTGATTCTTGAATTAGACCCAGATTAGAGTATTTAGAGCTGAGGTCAGAAAGGCTGCATGACTCATTGTCCGTGTTACACTTTCCATCACAGAGACCTGATCGCACCCTGACTATCCAGGGATTAGTCTGTACCCAAACCCTCATTGCTGGTTTCCACAGGGACGTGGGAAGGTTTTGGTCCGGTGTACTCTCTGGGTAGAAGACATTATTTTGATCCATCGCTCCACAGCTACTGTTGCCAGCTCCAGACTTGAGCTGAGAATAGACCTGTCCGATGGGACGTGTCTATCACATGGAAACAGGCTCAGTCATCTCTCTCTGGACGGCTGGCGTCCCTTCTTTTTCCTCTGTGTATAATACGACCTAAATATCTTCATTAATAAACAGCAAGTCTCGGCTGGGTCTAATCTCTGGAGAGTGCACTTTAGTACCTACAATATTCTTATTTAACACTAAACTAAGAATCTAAATGTCATTAAATGGTGATAATAATAATTAAGATTGACTTTTTCTTCCCACAGCTCTGTACTCGGTCTAATATCTGGAGAACGGCGGTTAATTTCCTCCTGAGGGATTGTGGGTATTTTCATCTCACTAACAAACACTGAGAGCCTCATTAGCTGCAGCCCACAGGGAGAGTCGGTTGGGTACAGTCTAATCCCTGGATGGCTGCTCTCTCTTTACTCAGTGTTTCCAGCCTGTGAACATAATTCACACGTTTCTGTTCTGAGAGGCGGACGTCAACAAAAGGCTCCACAAAACGCCGGCATGTGGAGCGGAGCCAGGAGACAGGGGCCCCTGGAACCAGAGACTCTGTTGGTTAGTTTAAATGTACAGACTGTCAGCTGTTTGCAATGAACAAATCCAACAAAAGCAAATTAAGTAGCTCAACACAACAAATGCTTCAAGCGGTTTCCCCAAATTCAGCTGAAAATGCACCTTCTCCAGTCTGAAAATGATTTGAACAGAATCCCTTTACAGCAGCACAAATATACGTGATGCAGCTGATCAAGGGCTTTATAGATGCACCAGGTGTGCTCGAGCTGGAACAACAACGTTTGACTGCATGCTAGAAATGTGGTCCAAAACGTTAGGAGAAGAGATCCATCGTCACAAACAAGGAACAGGTGAAGGCACTGAATGTTCCTCGAGACAGAGCGGGACGCAAAGTTCAGAGTTAGAGGAACAGCAGGTCCAGCACCTGGATGGGGCAGAAAAAGGAAGCTATCAACGGCTGCAACCACATTTCTGAGAGTGACTGCAGCAAGGCTTGCTGGCAACAGACACAGAGCAGTATTGCCAAAGAACAATTCATTTCATTTATTTCATTAAATGAGTAAATAAAACAGTAAAAGCTGTGTTTGTGTGTGTTAATAAAAAATAAAATAATAAAAAATATATAACGTGTAAAAATCCGTAAAAATAAATATTAAAAATAAAAGTAAATAAAAAGAACAGTATGCGTGTGTGTGAGAGAGAAAATGAAAATAATATATTAAATTAAAATAAATAAATAAAACAGTACTTAGGTGCGAGTGTGAGTGGTTGTTTGTCTCTGGGTGGCCCTGCGATGGACAGGTCGCCAGGGTGGAATGAACCCTGGGTGGAATGAAACAGTATATAGTGTTATAATAATAATATATTAAAAATTAAAATATTTTATTTTAAAACTTTATTAAACTGAACAGAAGGTGAATTTAAAAGAGACCTATTATGCTTTTCCACATTTTATGACTTATCTACAGTGTTATAATGTTGGATGTTCATGTTAAACATGGCCAAAGCTTCAAATATGAGGTTAAAGTATTTAAAATAAATCCCTGTGAGCATAAACCTCAGGTTTCCTCCTGTTCTGAACGCTCTGCTTTCAACTGCTGTTTCTACCAACGGCTCCGTAACACGACACCAGGAGCCAGACGGAGCCGCTGTTCCATATATGGTCATGTGCTCCCATAGCAACGCTCGGTCTGCCTGTTCCACCCAGCGACAACAGCCTGGTAACATGCTTCAGGTCTCAGCCAATCAGAAGACAGTCGGCTTTGAGAGGGGGGGCCTTAAAGAGACAGGAGCATCTACAGCTTGTTTCAGACAGAGGCTGAAATGAAGGCCTACATGAAGAATCAGTATAAGATAGAAAATGATTGTTTGAACTTTGAATGATGCAAAGCTGCCATACAGGAGTCACAGGGACATCTTTGTTCGGTCTGAGAGCATGTTCAGATGTTGTAATGCTTTACCTCTAAGACCTCCCTCGCTGTCAAACAGACCTGCTTGTTCTTACATGGAAAGCAACCTCCGGGTCTGAAAAGTGAAGCCAGTACTGAAGAGCCTTAAACCTGCATCCTTTCTAACAGCCAGTAGGGGGCGAATCTCTGCAGAAAGAAGTGTGATTGTATAGAAGTATGAGAAAATGAGGCTAATTCTCAGCTGATTTATTACCTTTATTGCCTGGTTCCAAAAAGACAAGCTGGAGGCTTCAGAACGGTAGTCCACAAACCAACGGGGGACATCACGGCGGCCACGCCCACTTCTTTTATACAGTCTGTGGTGACAACGCTGTCGAAACCTTGTGCTGAATAAGTTGACGTTGAATATGGTAGTTTTTACTACATTTATTTAATAACTTTACTTTTTGGATTCAGATTAATAAAACTAAATATAATAAATATAAAGACTTTATTGATCCTACAGCAGAGAGACGAGTTCACCGGACGTGAAGTCTGAGAGCAGGAAGGTTTTATCAAACTGACAAACACACACACACTTATGCACAGTCAGATAACACTATTCCAGAGAGAGCTGTGATATCTCTCTGTTTTTTCTTCTCTCCTTCTAAAATGTGCTTTTAATGGACGTCTCCCATGACAACCATAATTTATTAATAACACACACACACACACAGACCACTCCCTAATCTCTGACTGCATTTCTTCCTCTGAGGCGTTTAAGAGATGAAATCCTGGATTTAGTGTGCAACTCTAAAAATCTGTTGTTTTACCAAATCGTCCACTAGGTCACTGAGGGTCCGTCTGCACGTCCAGGTAGGGAAACAAACTGTACGAACTCCAGCCTGGGGTTCAGTTTATCAGAATTAGATTTACTGCCAGGTACATTTTCACATACAAGGAATTTGCCTTGGTATAAATTGGTGCTTACTTTACACATGGACATAAATATATAAAAGCAATGAGGTCAAAAAATGTGTAAGTATACAAAAATTACAATAATACTATAATACAATGCTGCAAAAATTCACAATGTGAGCATAAAGCACAGGTGAGCGGTGTGTAAAGTCAGGAGTGTGTATGTATGTGTGAATGTTTGGGGGAGGGGGGCCTGAGAGTCTGTGTCAGTGGGGGACCCGGGCCCTGTTGAGGAAGCCCACTGCCATCGGAAAGAAACTGTTTTTGTGGCGAGAGGTTTTGGTCCTGATGGACCGCAGCCTCCTGCCAGAGGGGAGAGTCTGAAACAGTTTGTGTCCGGGGGGAGGAGTCAGCTGCAATCTTTCCTGCTCGCCTCAGAGTCCTGGAGGCGTACAGGTCCTGAAGAGAAGGAAGATTTCAGCCAATCACCTTCTCCGCAGACAGAATGATACGCTGCAGCCTGCCCTTGTCCCTGGCAGTGGCAGCAGCGTACCAGATGGTGATGGAGGAGGTGAGGATGGACTCAATGATGGAGGTGTAGAAGTGCACCATCATTGTCTTTGGCAGGCTGAACTTCTTCAGCTGCAGCAGGAAGTTCATCCTCTGCTGGGTCTTCTTGGTGAGGGAGGTGATGTTCAGCTCACACTTGAAGTCCTGGGAGATGATGGTGCCCAGGAAGCGGAAGGAGTCCACAGTGGTGACGGGGGTGTTACACAGGATGATGGGGGAGGGTGGGGCTGGGCTCTTCCTGAAGTCCACGACCGTCTCCACGGTCTTCAGAGCGTTGAGCTCCAGACTGTTTCTGGTCGCACCAGGTCACCAGATGGTTGATCTCCCACCTGTAGGCGGACTCATCCCCACCTGAGATGAGCCCAATGAGGGTGGTGTCACCCGCAAACTTCAGGAGCTTGACAGACTGGTGACTGGAGGTGCAGCTGTTGGTGTACAGGGAGAAGAGAAGGGGGGAAAGAACGCAGCCCTGAGGTGAACCAGTGCTGATGGTCCTGGAATCAAAGACATGTTTTCTCATCTTCACATGCAGTCTGTGATCCACCTGCAGGTGGAGTCAGGCACACTTGGGAGAGCTTGTCCTGCAGCAGGGCCGGGATGATGGTGTTGAAAGCAGAGCTGAAATCCACAAACAGGATCCTGGCGTAGGTTCCTGGGGAGTCCAGGTGCCGGAGGATGTAGTGAAGGGTCATGTTTACGGCGTCGCCTACAGACCTGTTGGCTCTGTAGGCGAACTGCAGGGGGTCCAGGAGTGGGTCTGTGATTGATTTTAGGTGGGACAACACAAGGCATTCAAAGGACTTCATAACCACAGAGGTCAGGGTGATGGGTCTGTAGTCTTTTAGTCCAGTGGTTCTTGGTTTCTTGGGGACAGGGATGATGGTGGAGGCTTTGAAGCAGGCTGGCACATGGCACGTCTCCAGTGAGGTGTTAAAAATGTCTGTGAACACCGGAGACAGCTGATCAGCGCAGTGCTTCAGGGTGGATGGGGAGACAGAGTCCGGCCCAACTGCCTTGCGGGGTTTCTGCCTCCTGAACAGTCTGTTTAATTCCCTCTCCAGGATGGTAAGAGGCCGATCTGCGGTGTGACGGGGGATGGTGTCAGGTCTGTCGCATTGTCTTTCAAAGCGACAGTAAAACTGATTCAACTCGTTGGCAAGGCATGAGCCGTGGAGTGGGGGTGATGATGATGGTAGTTTAATCTAAAGCTTTATTTATACTTGAGCGTCGCTGTCTCCGTCACTCTGCAATTACACCCCCAAACGCTAGTCAGTAGTAGCGCTACAGCGTCCACTGTTTTGCCAGCTGAGCAGGCTAACTTCGTGTTAGCCCCCCGCTAACGTGAATGTGGGTAAAACTGTATATGTGCGGCTGGTGTAGCCTTTTCAAATGTTCTCGACCAGATGGATCACATTCTGATAGTGAAACGAGTCATTTCGCTCGGGTTGTGACGCTCAAAATTTATATTGATCCACCGTGTTACTTCAAAGCACGGGGCACTTCCTGTTGGCTCGGAGGCATTGCAAGGCTACCCAGCCGACCAATCACAGAGCTTACGGTCCGTGTCACCTCGATGTGTAGTTACATTTTTGAGGAGGTGCACGTCAGTCTATGGCGTAGGTGACGGGTAGGGGGCTACGCCGAATCTACACCGTCGATTCGACGCAGAAGTATAAATTACACTTAACGCCTGGTGCACACCACAGAATTTTAAATCGTCATCAATCACTGTTCATTAAATCACCTGAAGACGCCTGCATATTACACAATAAAGCAACATATACATGCGATAATAATCTCTCTCTCTGGATAAATGCAGCCCTGGAAGTGTTAAGCGTCACGCAGATCTGCTGATATAGTGCTTCACACCTGCTGGCATCAGCTTCTTCAGTCCTGCACAGCTTCTTTCAGCTATTCATCCGACTCGACTGAAAACAAAGGGTGATCGTGCCTTTTCAGTTGTGGCTCCAAGACTGTTGAATAAACTTCCCACTTTCATTAAATTGTCTACTGAGACTTTCAAGTCTCGTCTTAAAATGTTTTTTTATTCTTTGGTGTTGGAGTTTTTTCTTGTTGTAGTTTTAATTGCATTACTTTGTACTGCACTTTGTTCAACAGTGGTTGCTTTTAAATGTACACTGACTTGACCCCACCGGACGTCACGCTGCTACACTTTACTACAGCTGTTCTGTTTTCTGTGTGAGGTGCAGTGGAGGGTGTTGCTTGATAATGCAGCTCTCCTGACCACTTTCACTCAACCCCATACCAGCTTCCTCACCTAACTAGGTTAACTAGGTAGGTGGAGCGCAAATCAGGCAGTTGTTTGAGGTACTGATATTGATACGTTCCACCCCTCATACAGTGAACTAGGTGTAGTGAAGGCAGCGTTTTTGAAGCCACCTGCTTGTCTGTTGTTGTTGCTGTTACAGACACAGCCGCTTGCTATGACGATAGCTAACTGTTACCATGAAACAGTTTTTCATAACAACCGTTTCTGATTCTGTCTTCATGTTATTTCACTCTAAGCGATTAATACGTCCAAGTTTTATATGGTTTTCACAAATGTCTATTAAAGAGTTCATATTCTGCTCATCTTCAGGTCGCTCATTATGTTTAGGGGTTGAACCAGAACAGGTTTACATAGTTTCATATGTTTGTCATACTGCACATTGCTGCAGCTCCTCTTTTCACCCTGTGTGTTGAACGCTCTGTTTTACCTTCTGAGTGAAGCATCTCACTTCTATTAGATCTTTGTTGGGAGTTGCACATGCGCAGTACCTGGGTATGGACTACTAGCCAATCAGAAGCAGAGTAGGGCAGGTCTTGATAAGCCGGGAACCACAGCTTCGGATCAGCTGTACATTTTCCAGAACCAGCTTCACAAGCTGGACTGGATCAAGAGTTTCAGAGTGGTGAGTTATTAATCTGTAACACGTTTATCTTTCATAAGGTTCTAACCTTATTTTAATTACATATCTAACTAGTTTGGTCTGAGCGCGAGCCACACTAGCCACTAGGCGAGCTTTATGCTGCGTGTTACATAGTGAAGTAAAGGCTGGACTACAATGCAAGCTGTGTTCTGTTCAGGAGCAGAGTTTTCTGTGGGAGACGGGAACTCCCTTTGGACTTTTTCACTTTGCAAACCTGTTACATGCACAATTTTTTCTAACACAACAAAGGAGAGGGAAAAAGCCAAAAAGCAGAATATGACCTCTTTAAGGATGTTGAAATATTAACACTTTAGTTGCAGGCTGTATAATAAATGCACATCTGAGATGATGACAGTAATTCTGAAATATATCCAGACACATGCAGGATCACAGAAGACTGGACTAGTGAATATACTCTAATGAATATTGTAGTTTAATCTCCTCAAACAGATCTTCTTAATAAAAAGAATCGCCTTGTTTCCACGGAAAGGAAGAAGAAGCTGGTGTGATGAAGAGGAGACAAACAGCCTGAAGAGTATAAACTTTATTATCTGGCTGGAAAATAAAAACGCAACAAGGAGCAACATTTACTGCTGATACAGTTAAATCTATTTCTGTATATTAAAGCTGCTGAGGGAGAAATGTTTCCATTGTGAGAGTAATAAACAGACTGGAGCTGCTGACTAACAAACTGACAGTAAAACAATATTAGAAATATTATAATTCTGTTTTTCGTCACTCATCTGATGTAGTGATAGTGATTTATGTTTGGATCCCTCGAAGTCGAAGATGCTGCATCTCCTTATAAATAAATGTAAATATATAAAGCTGTTCAACAGGTGAGCTCCCGAGTGTTCCTGCTTCTAACCAGAAGACCTTTAAGGTGTGTTCACACTGAAAGCGAAGTTAATATTCACCTCGCTTTACTCGCGCGAGTTTGACCGCTGGACATTTTGAGTGTTCAAACACAATGTGATAAGCGAATAAACACAACCCGCGAATACTCCAGCTGTATGAACCCAAAGTAAACCTTTCGCTGTGATTTAATTTCAATAAACGGATCAAACTGATGCCGAAATAACTACAACATGATGCCAATTTGTTAAACATATGAATTCATGGTTTGTCAGATCTGTCAGACGGACAACAGCTTCTAAAATGTTTGTTTTCTGAATGGAGATGGGATCAATCAGGGCTATGCTATGCTAACTTGGTCACAGTAAAGTACAACGGCAGCTGGAATAATGTTACAGACACATGTTTTCTGAACTCACCAGGTAGTTCAACCTCCTCACTTCCTTTTCTCCAAGTAATGTAAAGTTTTGTCCGTTTTTTATATAAATATGAAGTAGTAGTCCAGCAGAACTCTGGTGCCATCCGACGCTAACAACCACAGTGGAACCAGATGCGCACAGAAGCTGCCGCGAAACGCGAGTGAAGATAAATCAAGTTTTAATTCCAAAAACTAAAGTAAAAAGCTAATTTAATAAAAGCAGTTAACTCTGAGCTCCCCTGTAAACAGCGTAGCTGTTAGAGCAGAATCTAGACCGACTACGGGGTTAATTGGTCCAAAAGCACTTCCCCGTTCTTTAGCAGCTCTTCATTGGTCAGCGGACTGTCATTACACCGGTCGCCTGGTCCTCTCCAAACAGCGCTCCGAAGCCGCTGATGACGTTTGGACAATCTCACATCGCGTCAAGTAAATTTCTCCCCCAAGTTTAAAAATTTGAACCCGTGCGAACCAGCGAATGTCGCAACAAATGCGTCTTTCACGCCGCCCGGATCGAATTCGCAGGAATTTGCGTATTTGCATTGAATTTGTATGTAATCAAGCTGCCCAAAACGCTGGATTCACTTTCAGTGTGAACACACCTTTAGACTTAATAAGTCACAGTGATATGATCAAATCAGAAAAACTAGGAGCTTCATTCTGCTCTGAAAGACTACTGACTACACCTCCATCTTTAATTTCTGATCTCAAACAGTTTAACAGTCAGTCAACACTTCTGCAACGCTACTTTTACATTTAGTCTCCATGCCTTTTTGTGTTTCATGTGAAACACTTTGAATTCAATTGTTGAAATGTGCTGTACTGATAAACATACCTCGCTTTTCTTTGCCCCTTTTTCTGTTAAATGACATTCAATGCAGGGCAGAGATGCACTCAAGTCTCTGAGCTAGAGTCCAAGTTAAGTCACTGAGCTAGAGTCGAATCAAGTCTCAAATCTCTGAGCTGGAGTCCAAGTCAAGTCTCTGAGCTAGACTCCAAATCAATTCTCAAGTCTCTGAGCTAGAGTCCAAGTCTCAAGTCTCTGAGCTAGAGTCCAAGTTAAGTCACTGAGCTAGAGTCCAAGACAAATCTCTGAGCTAGAGTCCAAATCAAGTCTCAAGTCACTGAGCTAGAGTCCAAGTTAAGTCACTAAGCTGGAGTCCAAGTCAAGTCTCAAAAGTCTATGAGCTACAGTCCAAGTCAAGTCTCAAAAGTCTATGAGCTAGAGTCCAAGTCAAGTCTCAAGTCTTTGAGCTAGAGTCCAACTCACATCTCAAGTCTCTGAACTAGAGTCCATGTCAAGTCTCAAGTTTTAAAGCTAGAGTCCAAGTCAAGTCTCAAGTCAGTTAGCTTGAGTCCAAGTCTCAAGTCTCAAGTCTCTGAACTAGAGTCCAAGTCAAGTCTCAAGTCACTGAGCTTGAGTCCAAGTCTCAAGTCTCTGAGCTAGAGTCCAAGTTAAGTCACTGAGCTAGAGTCCAAGTCAAGTCTCAAGTCTCTGAACTAGAGTCCAAGTCAAGTCTCAAGTCACTGAGCTTGAGTCCAAGTCTCAAGTCTCTGAGCTAGAGTCCAATCAAGTCTAAAGTCTCTGAACTAGAGTCCAAGTCAAGTCTCAAGTCACTGAGCTTGAGTCCAAGTCTCAAGTCTCTGAGCTAGAGTCCAATCAAGTCTAAAGTCTCTGAACTAGAGTCCAAGTCAAGTCTCAAGTCACTGCGCTTGAGTCCAAGTCTCAAGTCTCTGAGCTAGAGTCCAAGTCTCAAGTCTCTGAGCTAGAGTCCAAGTTAAGTCACTGAACTAGAGTCCAAGTCAAGTCTCAAGTTTTAAAGCTAGAGTCCAAGTCAAGTCTCAAGTCACTGAGCTAGAGTCCAAGTCTCAAGTCTCTGAGCTAGAGTCCAATCAAGTCTAAAGTCTCTGAACTAGAGTCCAAGTCAAGTCTCAAGTCACTGAGCTAGAGTCCAATCAAGTCTCAAGTCTCTGAGCTAGAGTCCAATCAAGTCTAAAGTCTCTGAGCTAGAGTCCAATCAAGTCTAAAGTCTCTGAACTAGAGTCCAACTCAAGTTTCAAGTCTCTGAGCTAGAGTCCAACTCAAGTCTCAAGTCTCTGAGCTAGAGTCCAAGTCTCAAGTCTCTGAGCTAGAGTCCAATCAAGTCTAAAGTCTCTGAGCTAGAGTCCATGTCAAGTCTCTGAGCTAGAGTCCAAGTCAAGTCTCAAGTCACTGAGCGTGAGTCCAAGTCTCAAGTCTCTGAGCTAGAGTCCAAGTTAAGTCACTGAGCTAGAGTCCAAGTCAAGTCTCAAGTCTCTGAACTAGAGTCCAAGTCAAGTCTCAAGTCACTGAGCTTGAGTCCAAGTCTCAAGTCTCTGAGCTAGAGTCCAATCAAGTCTAAAGTCTCTGAACTAGAGTCCAAGTCAAGTCTCAAGTCACTGAGCTTGAGTCCAAGTCTCAAGTCTCTGAGCTAGAGTCCAAGTCTAAAGTCTCTGAGCTAGAGTCCAATCAAGTCTAAAGTCTCTGAACTAGAGTCCAAGTCAAGTCTCAAGTCACTGAGCTTGAGTCCAAGTCTCAAGTCTCTGAGCTAGAGTCCAAGTCTCAAGTCTCTGAGCTAGAGTCCAATCAAGTCTAAATTCTCTGAGCTAGAGTCCAAGTCAAGTCTCTGAGCTAGAGTACAAATCAAGTCTCAAGTCTCTGAGTTACAGTCTAAGTCAAGTCTCAAGTCACTGAGCTAGAGTCCAAGTTAAGTCACTAAGCTGGAGTCCAAGTCAAGTCTCAAGTCTATGAGCTAGAGTCCAAGTCTCAAGTCTCTGAGCTAGAGTCCAATCAAGTCTAAATTCTCTGAGCTAGAGTCCAAGTCAAGTCTCTGAGCTAGAGTACAAATCAATTCTCAAGTCTCTGAGTTACAGTCTAAGTCAAGTCTCAAGTCACTGAGCTAGAGTCCAAGTTAAGTCACTAAGCTGGAGTCCAAGTTAAGTCACTAAGCTGGAGTCCAAGTCAAGTCTCAAGTCTATGAGCTAGAGTCCAAGTCAAGTCTTTGAGCTAGACTCCAAATCAATTCTCAAGTCTCTGAGCTAGAGTACAAATCAAGTCTCAAGTCTCTGAGTTACAGTCTAAGTCAAGTCTCAAGTCACTGAGCTAGAGTCCAAGTTAAGTCACTAAGCTGGAGTCCAAGTCAAGTTTCAAGTCTCTGAGCTAGAGTCCAACTCAAGTTTCAAGTCTCTGAGCTAGAGTCCAAGTTAAGTCACTGAGCTAGAGTCCAAGTCAAGTCTCAAGTCTCTGAACTAGAGTCCAAGTCAAGTCTCAAGTCATTGAGCTTGAGTCCAAGTCTCAAGTCTCTGAGTTAGAGTCCAACTCAAGTTTCAAGTCTCTGAGCTAGAGTCCAAGTCAAGTCTCTAAGCAAGAGTCCAAGTCAAGTTTCAAGTCTCTGAGCTAGAGTCCAACTCAAGTTTCAAGTCTCTGAGCTAGAGTCCAACTCAAGTCTCAAGTCTTTGAGCTAGAGTCCAACTCAAGTCTCTAAGCAAGAGTCCAAGTCAAGTTTCAAGTCTCTGAGCTAGAGTCCAACTCAAGTTTCAAGTCTCTGAGCTAGAGTCCAACTCAAGTCTCAAGTCTTTGAGCTAGAGTCCAACTCAAGTCTCTGAGCTAGAGTCCAAGTCAAGTCTCAAGTCTTTGAGCTAGAGTCCAAGTCAAATCTCTAAGCAAGAGTCCAAGTCAAGTCTCAAGTCTTTGAGCTAGAGTCCAAGTCAAATCTCTAAGCAAGAGTCCAAGTCAAGTCTCAAGTCTTTGAGCTAGAGTCCAAGTTATATCTCTAAGCAAGAGTCCAAGTCAAGTCTCAAGTCTTTGAGCTAGAGTCCAAGTCAAATCTCTAAGCAAGAGTCCAAGTCAAGTCTCAAATCTCTCGTGGTTATAACGAATGTTGTATCACCTGCTGACTTCAATCCAGGTTGCTTATAAAACTACGTAGCTATAAGGGATTCTGTAACTGTAACCTTTTTTTCACTTACAGAGAGCAACCATGTAATGTGCAATGCAATTAATCACAGCTTATGAACTACTGTAAGGCAACGCATTCCCTAGATTCTCAAACCCAGTGTAACATTAACTAAATAAAACTGTAACGTTACATGATCAACAATAAACCTGTAGCCTGTTTGCAGCTGAAGTCAATAATTAACGTGATGGCAGCCAGCGGGACGTAAATGATTACGTTAATCGACCACCACAAGTTTGGCAAGTAAACCAGCACTCATTCATCTTTTCATAACGAACGACAGTTGGAGTTAACCTCTCGTAGGTCGTAGCTATAGCAAGAAGCAAGCTAACGTTAGATGGCCAATGCTGAACTAAACATGTTCACTAACCTCAGGTTACTATTTTGCGTTCAGTGCGTCTTTGTTTGGGCCTTGTTGTATGGAGTTTATAATGAATGGCTCAGCAGCTGCCGGTGTTTTGTCCTCTCTCACATGTGGCTGCAGTTAAACATAAATTAGTTTAAAATCCAGTATAAAGAGATGGTTTTCACGGGTTACAGGGATGAAGAGGGGGGTGAACATCAACAAGTGTTTCTGGGGCTAGTATTTATTTTCAGTTTCATTGTGTTGTTATTATTATTTTGGGTATGACAAAGTAGATGTGTAAATATTTGGATGCGGGTAGATTATCTGTAAACTTTTAATTTGTGGACACGGGTGGGATTAAAGAAGTTTTTTTCTTCTTCCCACTCCATTTCGAATATGTAAGGAAACTGAGAAGAGTATCAAAAAATAAATAAACTAATAAAAAACTAATATTAAATTATTTATTATTTAATCATTTTGATTTGTTTATTTGATTGCATTTTATTCGAAATAAACACAAACAAAAACTAGAAGTAGATCTAAAAGCACTTTTTCCCATGAGCCTCAACAAACAGCCAACTCCTCTGGCACAATTCCATTAGGCTGCTTATAGACAGTAAAATGATGTAAGACGTTACAAATCTGAATGTCACTGTTACTGATACTGTTAAACCTTCAGAAAAAATATGAATTAAAAAATATATTAGGTTTCTTAGGTAGGTTGAAAGGTTATTGTGTTGTACATACTACAGTGGTATATGTATATGCAGTAAGGTAGCCCCGCACAGCGTCAGACTCCATCTGTCTCGACTTCGTACAGAGTCTTCATTGCTGAAGGGCATGTCACTGCCATCTTCTGCATGTGCTTCATCCACCAGTGGTACTTTCCACATCATGGGCAGGTTGTGAAGAACACAATCTGCCAGGATCTCCCCTAGTGGAAAACAAAATTTAAATCAAGAGTTAAGTTCAGGTTAGCTAACTGCTGAGGTTAGCAGCTTAGTCATTTTCAGACTGACGGGATGCTCGAGATGCTCTGTGTCTGCTGGAGGTGGAAGCAGGCAGCAGATTATCACATGCTAGCTGCTAACTGCTGTGCAGGTTGAGTACTGGGCCTTCATCAGGAAACAGCTGCTGTCTGCTGGAAACACTAAGGCCCAATTGATGATGATTTGAACGTGTTCCAGAGTAAACTGATTATTTTAAAATGAGCTGTGTTTTTCAAATAATCAATATACTTTTTTTTTATCAGAACAGCACCACACACTGACATGTTTGTTTACCTTTTTTTAACACGGGCTTCCCCTGGTAACCCCATGTTTAACGTCACAACGCTATGACCTGTGGGTAATAGTCTTAGGCAAAGTCTGCAGAGATGTGGACTTAACGGAAAGTCTGCAGAGAGCCCTCATGCACCTGATGGTTTTACAGTTGGACAGCCCAAAGCATAGCTATCAACACTGGGATTTGAAAATAAGGGAAATGTTCAGTTCAGTTTTGTGGATTGTTTTTATTCATTAACTCCTGGTAAAAGAAGTACAGTCTACATTGGTCCCTAATTTATAACTTGTCAATAATTATAACCATTCATGCATAAAATTTACTGTAGGTTGTAGTCTTTACCCGCACATCGTAAATTTTTCCAGTTCGCACATATTTTTATGGGGCATATGTGGGTGAAATGCTCTTCCTCTTGTCTTATTGGCATGTCACGATGACTTCCCGTCACTGTTACAGCTAATTTTCTACATACTGCCACCTGCTGTACCGGAGGGGAAAGTCGCAAATGTGTCAAATATGCCTGTTTTTTTTTTTATAATTTTTTACAAAGGTTAAAAATGAGAGTCATGGGAAAAATGGAGGGTTGACAGGTATGACCCTAAGCCATCATGGGCTCGCCGGGAACACGGCTCAGAGTGTGGAGGACGGGATTCAGCATGAGACTTAACCAGACAGGAAATGTGCTGCAAAAGTGGCTGAAAAACTGAGCAGAGCTGCAGAGATCAGAGGCAGAGAGCGTGTAGTCCGTCACTGCAGAGCTGCGTAGACATGTTGCTCTGCAGAGACACTAGATTCTGAATTATTAAAACAGACACGGCAACATTAAAGAGTCCATTTAATCACATGATGTGTCAGAAGAAAACTGCAGAGACAATATTTTGATCTAAAAGTCTCTCGACTCCCACGAACATCAGCAGAATAAAAACACGCTGACTGAAGAAATGATTACTGAGCCCGCCACCAGACGGGAGTGTGCGTCGGTCTGTGTTTGTGTGAAAAGCTTCAAGCGGCAGCAGAGACGAGGAAACTCATGACTCATCGTTTTTTTACCGTTTATGATTAACGGTTAATTTGGGAGAGTGGCTGTGTGTGAGACACCTGTAGATGCTGACTGGGCAGCTGGTTAACCGGCAGCACCGTCTGAGTCAGGACTTTCCACACATACACACTCTGAGCTGTAATCAAATCAAAGCTTTGATCTTTAACGAAGCTCGTTTGTCTCTGCTGCAGCTCGTCATGTTAACGGACCTCCAGACAGGAAACCAGCTTCTAGCTCCGCCCACCTCGTACCAGAACGGCAGGCTGACCGGTTGCGATGTCACGAAGATTGACAGGTACTGGGGATTGACTGACAAACAACAACAGACGATTAAACTAGAAACCTCCTCGTTCCTGGTTCAGTCTCAGTGGAGGAGCACTTCTTTCCAGGTGCAGTTCCTCTGTCGTCCACTAGATGCTGCTCCAAGAAAACTGACTGTATTGAAGTGAACAGGAAAAACAACAACTTCTGAATACAGAAGAAAAAAGTGATTGATGTACCAATAACGTAACAGGTATCAGATGGTGTGCACCTTTAATCCAAGCAGAGCCAGACTGGGATTATACACTGAACAAAATTATAAAGGCAACCCTTTTGTTTTTGCCCCCATTCATCCTGAACTGAACTCAAAGATCTAAGACTTTCTCTGTGTACACAAAAGGCCTATTTCTCTCAAATATTCTTCACTAATCTGTCAAAATCTGTGTTAGTGAGCACTTCTCTTTTGCAGAGATAATCCATCCACCTCACAAGTGGACAGCCATTGAAGAGGAGTGGACCAACGTTCCACAGGCAACAATCACCAACCTGATCAACTCCATGCAAAGGAGATGTGTTGCACTGCGTGAGGCAAATGGTGCTCACACCAGATACTGACTGGTCCGAACCCCCCCAATACAGTGAATGCACATTTTGGAGTGGCCTTTTATTGTGGCCAGCCTAAGGCTTTTTATTGTGGCCAGCCTAAGGCCTTTTATTGTGGCCAGCCTAAGGCCTTTTATTGTGGCCAGCCTAAGGCCTTTTATTGTGGCCAGCTTAAGGCACACCTGTGCAATCCCCATGCTGTCTGATCAGCATCTTGATATTCAATTCAATTCAATTCAATTTTATTTATATAGCGCCAAATCACAACAACAGTTATCTCACAGCGCTTTTCATAAAAGAGCAGGTCTAGACCGAACTCTGTGATGATATTTACAGAAGCCCAACAGTTCCCACCAAGAACAAGCACTAGGCGACAGAAGCAAGGAAAAACTTCCTTTTAAGAGGCAGAAACCTCGAGCAGAACCATGGCTCAGGGTGGGCGGCCATCTGCCTCGACCGGTTGGGGTGAGAGAGAGAGAGAGAGAGAAAGAGAGAGAGAGAGAAAGAGAGTGAGAGAGAGAGAGAGAGAGAGAGAGAGAGAGTGAAAGAGAGAGAGAGAGAGAAAGAGAGAGAGAGAGAGAGAGAGGGATGTAAGGAGAGAGAGAGGGGAGGGAGGCAGCCTACACAATATCCACACAGAGGTACAGACAGCGAAGGTAATGTTGCTATAAACTAAATGAAAAATGGTACAGATATTTATAATAGTGTTAATGGTAACCATCATAATGTTAATGATTATAATAACAATAATAACAATAAGACTAGCAACAATAGTCGCTGCAGCAGAGGGTGTCGAGCAGGAACACGGGGGCAGCAGGTGACCCGCAACCACAGATCCAGACTCCACAGCTCCAGAGCCAGAAAACCTGCAGGAAGTGATAGGAGGAGAGAGGAGAGGGACGAGAAAGCACAAGACTACCGGAAAGGGGAGAAGTTGTGTTAGTAACATGCAATAATGGGATGAGGTTGCATACAGAGGGAGAGAAAGTAGAGGAGAGAGGAGCTCAGTGCATCATGGGAAATCCCCCGGCAGTCTAGGCCTATAGCAGCATAACTAAGGGATGGTTCAGGACTCACCTGAGCCAGCCCTAACTATAAGCTTTATCAAAGAGGAAAGTCTTAAGCCTACTCTTAAATGTGGAGATGGTGTCTGCCTCCTGAACCCAAACTGGAACCTGCCTCTTTGAGTTCAGCTCATGGTGAATGGGGGCAAAAACAAAAGTTTTGTGTTTATAATTATGTTCAGTGTAATTCAGGCCAAGTCTTGTCACTCAGCCCAGGGCCACAGATACTGTAACAGAACCGATTTCTGCACAGCTCAGGTTTAGGCTAAAGGTGCAGTTTCAGCAACAGGGATTAAGACACAACATCAAGTTTATACCGGCTTCAAACCGTAAACTGATGGTCAGAAAAGTCTGATCGTCTTTTCGGTGACTCTGTTTCTGAAAGCTGACCTTTAAAATCCCATGAAATTATTTAACTCATGAGCTCCGTCTCTCATTCTGTCCTCCACCCGTTGGTCCGTCTCTCTCTCTCTGGTGGATTTAATCAGCTGTATTTTGTGATATGAAAACCTGCTGATAACGGCTCTTTTGTTGCAGCTGCTGATAAGCACAGCAAAACCTGGATCATTGTTCTCCATTAATTAGTCTGTACCCTTGCCAGCATTTGATGGCTGAAGTTGGCGCAGCGGGACGCCAAACTTAAAGTCACCTTCTAAACGAGCAGAACATCTGATGTTCGAGGCGTTGGCCGGTCAACACTCAGTATGTAACTTTGGAAAATACTTGGTTGTTGTGATTTTTAATCCTCTTACATTCTACATTTTTCTTTCTCAGCTAACAGCAATAAACAAAGCAGAAGAAACACAAACAACTTCCAACTTTTCCATTACACTTTAGTGAAATCACACAAATATACAAACTCAGCAGAAGGCAATGGCAATGGTATAAAAACAGACACAGGCTATTACATGAAGAAGATTCATCATCATCATCATCATCATTACATTTGAACTCAGCAAAAATAAAAAAATAAAAACAAGGCAATGGCAAATGGTATCAAAAAATGGGCCCTGACTACATCCTGGAAAGCACTGCATCAAGGCGACGTGTGTTTCTGCGTTTGCAGTGAAAAATAAAACAGTTTTTCCAGGCAGAGTGAATGAACGGCGGCGGCGCCGAGGTGCAGCGGGAGGCCGATCGCGAGGCTTCATTAGTGGACCGGGAGGGTCTAAGCGCTGTGGCGTCAGAATAGATAGCAGCTTTTGTTCCCAACTCAGCGACAAGGAACAGAACTCTGGTCTGGGTTCATTGTTTACTCAGATTTCAGAACTTTCCGTATTTCAAAATACTTCAACGCGTTCTACGGCAGGACTGCGGTGGTGAATCTTGTGAACTATAAACATGGAGGATCAGTCAAACATTTGTCTCTTTAGAAACAGAAAAATCAAACTAGAGGTCTGTCTTCGGTTCCTAGTATTTGAGACCCAACCTGGGAGCTGACGTGAGCTGGGTTCTTAATTACATATATTCAGTGTAATCGATCTCAGGTGAGTCTGTCAATGTGTCTAATACCTGAGTCACACTGATCAAGTCCAGTTATCCCCGGGTCTTATCAGATCAGTGTAGTCTCTACCTATTGAAAATGAATTTATGCACGTTAGGCTGGACAGGTTTTCCATGGGCCCGCTTCTGATTGGGTCCAAAAGTTTGAACCCTCAGAGATGCTGGAGGAATCTGAAGGATCTCTCCGAGTCCTTCTGGTTCGTAGACGCTCTACGGAACAATTACGTTAAATATTCACCCTCACAGTGTCTGGACTGAACTACATGACATCTGTTTGTGACATCAGAGCCTCGCGATCCGACACCTGGAGAACCTGAAGCGCCGCCTGAATGAACAATCCCATCCTGAACTAAGACACAAGATCCAGTGTGAGCGGTGCTTCTCGACCGGCGGCTCAGAAACCCAAACTTGGCGACATCTGAGAGTTTTGTTGGCGTTGTGTTTGAAATCCAGGACTTTGTTCAGAAAAGTGCTTACAGATATTTGAAGGTGGAGGATCTGGATCCCGCAACAGCTGAGAAGCACCGGCTCATAATAATAGTAATTATAATCGTAGTAATAATAATCGTATTATGGTACAATAAAGACATCCGACTCCCCGTTCAAGCTCAGCGGGGAGTCCAGTGATTCTGCTGTTGCTATGGTACAATGAAGCTCGCTGGGATTGGCTGTTGCCCCAAGTCGTCTGTCCGTCAACCAACTGTATCAGGAGTCTGCAGGGGTGGGAGGGGCTTATGGGGGGTCAGTCAAATCCCATAGATTCCAATGTGAGACCAGTACAAGCCTGATTTGAATGGGGGTCCCGCTGGTTCTGAATGGTCGTACATGTAGGGCCCTTCATGGAGCTACCACTGGGTCCGCCACTGGTATAACATATATTTCTAATGTGTCACTGGACATCAATGGGAGATGGATGGAGTTCCAGTGGGAGAGCACTATGAACTGTGTCTGAAGCTGACATTGATTATAAAAGGAAGTTGCACACTTCTCAAATTGTTAACAAAGGGGCATTTATGGAGCTGCCATTGGTGAGAGATCCCTAAAAATGCTAAATAATACACAACTTCCTTTTTTTTTGAAAAATTACATTTAACACCAATAATCCCTAATCTGGGGAATCAACAGATCCATTGGTTTGAAATGGGAGATTCCTAAAAATCCAAAATTAAAAGTATTTCTATGATCACATAAAATCAACTTGCATTTATTTCTAGGGGGATTAAAAATATTCCACTTTATAACAATAGAGATTATCTCTCATTGATTATCTCATTGATTTCCAATAGGAGATCAGTGTTTCCCTGCTGCTTCCTGTCCCTGCTCCCCTCTCTGCTTATCAACTCCTGGAAACATCGTCTGGACGAAGAGTTCGAAGAGTCGAACGACAACAACTCCTCAGACTGTTTGTTGTGTGAGGTGATTCTGATGGATGATTCTAATCAGTCAAATCGATCGATCCGTCTGCCGACTCCTCAGGTATCGTACAAACGGACGGATGTGAAAACAGACAGGATGGTAAACGACCAACCGGCACCTCAACTCCCACTCTAACTCTGGGAGATTACAGCTCAAATGAAAGGTTTTACTATTCTGATCAAGATCTGATCAATACGAAAAGAAAACGGGAGGTTCTTTACCTCCTCTGATTGCTGACAGTGTATAAAAGCTTTGAGCAAAAGGGCCGAAAACTCAGGATTTAAAATGACACTTTGGTACAACAGGACAGCCGGGGGTCGTTTCCCAGCCTGAACATGGAAACATGAATGTGTAATTACATGTGTGTTAAAATGTGTGTGTGTGTGCAGTAAAGTATGATGTTGAGCTCTTCTCTCGCTTTAATGCCGTACAAACTCATAAAATTGTGTACATCCTCCCAACAATAAATAAAACTCACCGTAAAAAATAAATTAAAAGAAAGAAAATTCAAAATAATCAATAAATATCTCACGGCCGGAGAATGTTAAAACTCTGAGCAGTGTGTGTGTGTGTGTGTGTGTGTGGACAGATGGACTGACATCTAAAACGAGGTATCAATCCCTGTTTGTTTTGTTTCTGTTCCAGGAATTAGACCCGGCCCTCCCACCAACCCCTTCAGTCTCAGTTACCTCCTCCCAGCTCTGTGTGTGTGTGTTAAAATGAGAGTGTGTGTTAAAGTGTGTGTGCTCGCCACCACAGTGGAAACCATCCAAACATCGATCGACTTGTCTCGGCCGAATTTAAACTGTATCATTGAGGTTTCCATTTTCTCTCCTCAAGCTCTCTATTGGTCCTGATCCAGGTCTAATATAGTCCTGGATCTGGTCTAACACGGGACCGTCCAGGAGAGAGAACATTTTGAAAACACTGTGTTACAGAAGGAAAGTCGAAAACAGCTTTGTGCCGCCGCTGGAGATTAACGGCATGTTGAATCTTTCTCCAAACGATTCCTGAGTTTTTTGATACAAATAAAGCAAAGCGGGAAAATGTTGATCAGAGTCGTTCAAACTGATTTGTCTTTGGCCTCCAGAATAATCCAGGTTTGTTTTCTGACGTGCCGCCTCTTGAGATGAAAGTTTGTTCGGCTTCAGGCTGAGAAAGACATTTTTATCGACCTGTCCAACCACCCTGTCCTCCCCTCTCTGACTCCGCCCCTCTCTGACTCCTCCTCCCTCCGAGTCCTCCTCTCTGACTCCTCCCCTCCGAGACCTCCTCTCTGACTCCGCCCCTCTGACACCTCCTCCCTCCGAGTCCTCCTCTCTGACTCCTCCCCTCCGAGACCTCCTCTCTGACTCCGCCCCTCTGACACCTCCTCCCTCCGAGTCCTCCCCTCTAACTCCTCCCCTCCGAGACCTCCTCTCTGACTCCTCCCCTCTCTGACACCTCCTCCCTCTGAGTCCTCCCCTCTGACTCCTCCCCTCTCTGAGACCTCCCCTCTGACTCCTCCCCTCTCTGAGACCTCCCCTCTGAGACCTCCCCTCTCTGACTCCTCCCCTCTCTGAGACCTCCCCCCCTGACTCCTCCCCTCTCTGAGACCTCCCCTCTCTGAGACCTCCCCCCTGACTCCTCCCCTCTCTGAGACCTCCCCCCTGACTCCTCCCCTCTCTGAGACCTCCCCTCTGAGACCTCCTCTCTGACTCCTCCCCTCTCTGACACCTCCTCCCTCTGAGTCCTCCCCTCTAACTCCTCCCCTCTGAGACCTCCTCTCTGACTCCTCCCCTCTCTGAGACCTCCCCCCTGACTCCTCCCCTCTCTGAGACCTCCCCCCTGACTCCTCCCCTCTCTGAGACCTCCCCCCTGACTCCTCCCCTCTCTGAGACCTCCTCTCTGACTCCTGAGGAGGGTTGTGACGTTCATGTAGAACAAAAGACAAATGTAACCGTGACAAGTCCTGGATCAGGAGGAGATCTAGGTTTTACTCCATTTCTCCTCCCTCCATCCTTTGATGGATGACGCTGCCTCCGTCGCCCTGATCAGTATTCTCCCTCTCTCTCCTCCTCTCAGTATTCCAACAGCATCTCCTTCCATTCCTCCTCCTCTAGCATGCTAACACAGAATCTGACCTCCTCTTTTCATCCTGATCCTCCTGTGTTCTCCTTTTTACGTTTGCAGAACATCAGCCTTTCCTCCTCTTCTTCACCCTTTGGTATAACAGAGCCTCCTCCTCTGCAATCGAATAGTAACTTCTCCTCTTCCTCACTTTTCAGCATGCAGCTGGCGTTCCTTCCTCCTCTACATTGTCTACGCATCATCCCTTCCCCTTGCTTTACATTCTCCTCCTGGGATTCTCCTCACCTTTCAGCATGCCGACTCCTCTCCTCCTCTAAACTCCCCTCTCGTCTCGTCGACAGAAAGGCGACGAGGACGCAATTAATGACGCTGAATTTTACTGGATTTGTCGCCTGTGATGACTTTGAGTTTAAAGGGTCATCATGATTTTTTTTTTTTTTAAAAAGGAAGAACAAAGATCTGATCAGAGATTTCAGAAGCAGTGAAGATACCGATCGGCCGATTTACACGGTGCGACTGTAAGGAAAAAGATTTTTAATTGAGCTGCAGATACGATCAGCGATTTAACGGCTGAGTTTCCACTGCAGCGGCAGGATAACACACACACTGGTTGGATGAACAGTGGTGCTGGTATGGTAGTGGCTTCCCTCCCTGTTCTATAATTAATCATCTAAAAGGCAGTCTTATCAGGACCCTTCCTCCTCCTCCTCCTCCTCCTCCTCCTCCTCCTCCTCCTCCTCCGGGTCCGTTTGGCCCCAAAGATTCAAACGACAGTGAAACAACAGCAAGAAAAAGAAAAGGTGCTTTTAGCTTTATGGCGTCGCAGAGAGCCAAGAGAGACGCCTCAGCTGTGGTGGAACATTTTCACGCAACACACCAACGACCAGAGATGGTTTCCAGCTTACGTTTCTACAGCGCCCCCTGCAGGTCATGTGCTAAATAAGTTATTGTTGTAGAAACACATATGGATTAGTAATCCATGCATACGGACGGTAAAGCAGCCAGTGTTTGTAAGCTGTGTTTCAGTTTGCACTCCCTACAGATCCAGATTGTTTTATTGTTTGTTTTTAATATGTAGCAGGACATAAAGTCAAAGAGAAGGCCTTTCAGGTTGAACATGTAAAAACCTGAGGGGACTGTGTGTTTTCAAAAGGTCAAATATCGTTGTTGAACTTTCATTTTTAAAATCTGAACAAGATCTCTGATCCAGGTGTGCAAAGTGAAAATGTTTTACCACAGAGAAAGAGGTGTGTGGGGGCACGAGGGGGGCGGCGTTGCCATGTTGGAAAGTCCTCCATCCAACGTTTAACCATCATTCACACAGAGAAGAAGAACGTTTCACACTGGGTTCATTTTTTGAGTTACAGTTGGTCTGAACTCAGCAGGTCAGGCGGACCATGCAGGTGGTTCTATTCCTCCGTCTGCAGCTGAAGAATTGAGAGTGAACCAGCAGTGTGAAAGAGGCCTCATTCTTCTTTAGAGCAAACAGGAGCTCATCAAAACAAAGACTCCATCCGAAGCTACACATGCAACAATCGAACCCCTCCAAACGCCTCCCAAACCCTCCAGGCCACCATCCGTCCGATCACTACACTCATGTTCAAACAAACAGTTTGGCAAAAAAGTACCACAGAGTCCAGTTTGTTTTTGCACCTTCGATGTTCAGAGCTGAGATTCAGTTCATCTCCTTCAGGTTCCAAACACAACAGACTCGTTCAGTCCGGTTAAATCCAGTTGGATCCGGTTCTGTTTGGTGCTGTCCGATGGCGTGAGGACGGGTCTCGGTCTGATCGGTCGCCCCGTCTCCTGGCTCTCTCTCTTTCTCCACACTCTGAAGTAGCATAATGTTCAGCTTTATACAAGTTCAGCTCCTTAAAATCCAAACTGTCAAATCCACAAAGTTCTTATTACACGTTAACATTTCAATATTTCTTTTTTCTTTCTTTTTTTACTTTTATACTTTATCATCATCATTATTATTATTATTATTATCATCTTTCTTTTTTTGTTGTTTACAATTATGGCCACAAGTCTTAAAAGTTCTCGAGTCCGGTTAAAACTCCATTCCAGGTTGTTTTTTATCCGGGTTTGGTCCAAGTCCGGTCCAGTTCTGACGTGAGCCGGTCCGGTCTTTACATGGCACTGGGCTTGTAGCTCTGCACAGTATTTCCCCCTGGGCACGGTTAGCATGGCGCTGTAAAGCATGGCTGTATTGTGGGTGTATGTGCAAGGTCCGACAATAACCCCAGAACCCCATTTTCCAGGTTGTTCTGGTCCTGAAATTGCCGGTCAGGCCACTTTCGGAAGTTCTTCACGTCCGAAACATTAGTGGGTCAACCTGCTAGTTTACAGACCTTGCCTGTGTGCCTGTGCTGGAATGTATTCAAAATGTAATTCTGGATTAATTTCTGTTAATTATTCACGATTCTGGCGAATTCCACAGTCTTGATTGGTCGGGCAGTACATTACTAAAGAGTCTTCCTGGCCAATAGGATGGCCAGAGGCCAGCATGACTGACCAATGAAGATGCAGGGTCGAGGGGGAGGAGGAATAAAAAGTGGGATGGAAGAGGAAACGGATGTGGATGGAAAGGAGAGAGGAAGATAGAGAAGGGGACGAAATGAAGAACCAGGTAAAGCAAAGTAGGAGGTGAAATTCTGAGGAGTTGAGGGTGGAAGGAAAGGAAAAGACGATGACAGGAGAAGAGGACGGGTTCATGGACACAGGTACTGGTCGGTCGGTAGGCATCGGGCTCAGTGTGCTGTGGTACAGAGTGATTGTCCAGAGAAAAAAACATTGAGTGGTTATTTAAAACAGCATCTTCGAAACCTCTAGATCCTGACGAGGCTTGGCCGAACAGTCCAAGGTCAAGTCAAATTCTCTTAGCTAATACAGTCCTCGTTTCCTGAACTCCAAAGATGGATTCCTCTTCTTTCGAGACTAAGCAGTCATTTCAGTCATCAGTTTGTGAAACTTCAGTTTATTTGCTTCCTTCTCCTTCGTTAAAGCTTTAAACGACCTCCTGAATCTTTTGCAAACAGGTTCAAGGTTGGGTCAGATGTTCCAAATGAGGACTTGACTTTGACGCTTCCCTTCTTAAAGCTTGACCTGATCTTCTTACGATGAATTCAGATCCTTCCATACAAGGCAAAGGATTCAAGGTGAGGGTAAATGGTCCAAACTAACCGCATCAGTGCAGAGGCTTTGACCTTCTGCGGTAAGCTTCGACTCAACCTTTTATTATTCAGCCCGGATTCATCCAGACTACAAAGAGGCTCCAAAGGTTGAGCCTGATGCGATCTTACTGTGACCTTCTGACCATCATCTTAGTTTCTTGATCCTTCAGACCAGAACAAGGTGAAGTCAGCAGCCTTGACGGAAACGTGACTTGACCTTTTACTCTTCGACCCAGCGTGCAGACAGTTCCAGGCTGTGAATCCTGAAGTCAGGTCGATTAGTCCTCATTTCACATCCATCGTGTGGTTAAACATAACTCAGTCTTTAGCCTCGTTTCCAGGTTTTTCCACAGCCACGCCCGCTTGCTTCGATCCCTGCTTACAACTGCAGTGAATTTAAATCCAAATCCAAACCGACAGATGCATCAAGAAGGTTCATTTTTTGCCTCAAAATGACTCCATTCCACGTTGAAGTCATGTTGTAAATGTATCCAAATCGGTTTGGAAACTGATTTTCTGCCCCAAAAATCCACCGAACGGAGGTAGTTGGGGCCCCAGCTAGCCAGTTAATCAGTCTTCAAATCAATCAATCGATCAGTTGACAAATAAATTGCTGATGGATTGATTGCTAAAGAGCCGGAGCTGTGGCTGTCAGTTCGGTCCAACACTGAGCAGTTCAGCTGACTGTTCAAACAGTTCAGAAAAATAAAACGCCCTCACTTCCTCCTCCCCCATTCTTCTTCCACATCCCCTCATCCATCCATCGGTCCATCAGTCCTTCTCCTCCTCTCAGCTGCTCCCAGACATCAGGTTGATGGCTTGCTCCAGTTTGTGCCTCAGTTTGTGTTTGCGACAATACCCGTCCCGGTCCAACGCCGTCAGGATCTGCAGAGACATGGGAAAGACATAAAAGACTGTACCAGCACCTACAGAGAAAATAAGGGTCTAACTTAATTTGAATGATGTGTCCAATATTACTGATGAACAGTGTAAACACTTGGTTCTCTCCATATCAGAAGCTCCTGCTGTCTGTTCCGTTTTGAACTGAAATAATCCCATTGATTTAAACAGGAAAAGGCCACTAGAAGATGTTTCACAAAACTATCAACATGTTTATCAGTCAAGAAAAGAGTCATGTTTGTTCTGAGAGCGGTGCAACATGGAATGATGTGTCCACATCTGAATCATCCCTGATGAAGCATGAATGTGGTCTGGAACCTTTAATCTAGTTTTCTGGTTCCACGGGTGGCAATGTTTGTCGGTCACTCAAACACTTTGGTCAAGAGTGATATATCTAAATAAGATCGAATGGATTGTCACGATGTGCTCTACAGAAATTCACGGTCTGTTATGGATGAATCCGAACGACTTCAGTGATCCCCTAACTTTTCATTGAGAGGCACTGTGAGGTTGACGGTTTTGGCTCTGTAAAAAATGTCTCAGCAGTTTGCAGGGATGAGTATCAGCACCTCCAAGTCTGAGGCCACGGTGTTCTGCCGGAAAACGGTGGACAGCTCTCTTCATTTCAGTGAGACACTGCCCCAAGTAAAGGAGTTCAAACATGCCAGAGTCGTGAATTAGGGTAAGATCAACATGAGATCCAAACCCTGCAAATCTGGAGGCAAAGCTCTAGATCAGCTTTGGATTTTGACCAAATAAATGAGCTCACAGATGTCACTGACACAAGTTTCCTCTGCAGGTAGAAGCCAGTCATGTTGAAAGGATTCAGTTAGGGTGGTTTGGTCATCTGATGGCTCTAGGCATGTCCAGCCGGGAGGAGACCATGGGGTTACATATCCCATCTGGCATGGAAATGCTTTGGACCCAGCAGGAGGATGTTGCTAGGGAGAAGGCTGCTTTACTTGGTCTGCTACCACTGCAACGTCATGACAAGGTGGTGAAAAACGGACGGACGTCTCCGCAACTATTGGACGGACTATTCTGACATTTTGTGGTCATTTTCTGAACTGTTGTGAGCCCTTTATGTTTCATCTAGCACCCTCATCTAGCCTAGATTCCTATTTGTCCAGTACTAGCGTGGCTGTTAGTCTTGGATCCGTCAAAGTTCACAGCAATCTGACCAGATTTATTGCACTGGAAGTGTTGGATGGACCAAACGGATGCAATCACTACCATACATAATTTTCCCACTGTGCCGACTGCAGCCGCTGTGATCTTTCACTCATAGGTGCGAGGACACACTGTGCACTCACGTGCTCCTCAGATGGTCCAGTGTCCCGACCTCTTCGGTGTGTTCATATGCTTTTAAGTCAGTGTGGAAACAATGTGGACGTCACTACAAAGATGAGTTGGATTGTCTATGCAATACGTGATTTCACACCACGTTTCTAACCATCAACCATGTTGTCTGCAGGGTTCCTACGTGTAGGACGTCAACAACACGGCAACGCGTCAAGAGATGCCACCCCTCTCACCTCTTCCTTGTACTTGTTGATGTAGAAGTAGAGCTCGCTGAGGGCGCTCAGTGTGTTGAACTCGTTGCCATGGAGACGGGACTGCTCCACCAGGTAGGCGTCCATGTCCTGATCACTGATGCTGGGCATCTTTGCAATATCCCTGTAGTACCTGCAGGAAACACACACACACAAACACACACACAGTTGTATCAACAAGCTAATGTGTTAATTTAACATTAATTTACCCAGATAATTAAGTCTCCTGTGCTAATTGTGTAATTGTTTTGCTTTTGCCCCAACAGGCGATCGCCTTATTAATCGTCAACACTAATTACATTACAGTGTGCCATTATTTACATTCAGTAACCGTCTCACCACTTGATTGACGGAGTTTACTTGTAACATTAAGGCGCCTCTCTGATAACTTTATAGTTTATTTCACTTTATGTTAACTAGAGGTTTGTTGGGGTAGATTACAGTGATGGTTGAAGGTTCATACTTGTATTTAGGGTTTCTACTAGAAAATGTTTTAATGTTTAAAAAACCCCATTATTTTTCTAATTCTGTCCGTCGCTTCATCCTCTGTCTGAACACACAGTTTTAGCTCCTGCAGCAGCTAGTAGTTACTGTAGCTTCATGTCCTGAATTCTTTTTATTCAACCATGCCAAAGTTTTCCATTCTAAGACACCTTTAAAGAATAACTTGGGGTAAGCTACTGGCTTGATAACGACATATAGTAACTCACTAGCATGTTAGCTACCTCGCCACACTCCAGGCTCTTGTCGTTGTGAATGATTAACTGGTTAGCGTGTTAGCTACCTCTCCACCCAACTCATATAGTTGTGTATTATTAGCAGGTTAGCGTGTTAGCTACCTTTCTACCCAGCTCTTGTCGTTGTGTATTATTAGCTGGTTAGCGTGTTAGCTACCTTTCTACCCAGCTCTTGTCGTTGTGTATTATTAGCTGCTTAGCGTGTTAGCTACCTTTCTACCCAGCTCATGTAGTTGTGTATTATTAGCTGGTTAGCATGTTAGCTACCTCTCTACCCAGCTTTTGTCGTTGTGTATTATTAGCTGGTTAGCGTGTTAGCTACCTCTCCACCCAGCTTTTGTCGTTGTGTATTATTAGCTGGTTAGCGTGTTAGCTACCTTTCTACCCAGCTCTTGTCGTTGTGTATTATTAGCTGGTTAGCATGTTAGCTACCTTTCTACCCAGCTCTTGTCGTTGTGTATTATTAGCTGGTTAGCGTGTTAGCTACCTTTCTACCCAACTTTTGTCGTTGTGTATTATTAGCTGGTTAGCGTGTTAGCTACCTCTCCACCCAGCTTTTATCGTTGTGTATTATTAGCTGGTTAGCGTGTTAGCTACCTTTCTACCCAGCTCTTGACGTTGTGTATTATTAGCTGGTTAGCGTGTTAGCTACCTCTCTACCCAACTCATGTAGTTGTGTATTATTAGCAGGTTAGCATGTTAGCTACCTTTCTACCCAGCTCATGTAGTTGTGTATTATTAGCAGGTTAGCGTGTTAGCTACCTCTCTACCCAACTCATGCAGTTGTGTATTATTAGCAGGTTAGCGTGTTAGCTACCTCTCCACCCAACTCATGTAGTTGTGTATTATTAGCAGGTTAGCGTGTTAGCTACCTTTCTACCCAGCTCATGTAGTTGTGTATTATTAGCAGTTTAGCGTGTTAGCTACCTCTCTACCCAACTCATGTAGTTGTGTATTATTAGCAGGTTAGCGTGTTAGCTACCTTTCTACCCAGCTCTTGTAGTTGTGTATTATTAGCAGGTTAGCGTGTTAGCTACCTCTCCACCCAGCTCTTGTAGTTGTGTATTATTAGCAGGTTAGCGTGTTAGCTACCTCTCTACCCAGCTCATGTAGTTGTGTATTATTAGCAGGTTAGCGTGTTAGCTACCTCTCCACCCAGCTCTTGTAGTTGGGGATGTCTTTAGCGTAGAGCAGCTTGTTGGACGGAGAGTCTTTGCCGAGCCGGTGTTCAGACGTCGAGCACGAGTCCATGAAGGTCTGAGCGACGACCGACAGGCAGGCGTCAGTGATGCTGCTCTTGTGGATGTCGAACACAAACTGAGGATTCTTAATGACGTTCACCCAGAACCTGAGAGGAAGGCTGCAGACACACAGAAACATCTGTTAAATCTGTTTTTGTCTCGTGATTAAGGTCTTCACCATCCTCTCATTTTCTCTTACCAGTTGCTCTTCCAGGTGTGCCGAACATCCGGGTCGCTGATCTGTCGTTTGTCGGCCTGCTCATCCAGGAAGTCAAACATGTATTTGATAGCCAATGGGAGAGCAGAGCCCCGGTGGGCGGTGCTAAACACCGTCTCAAACAGGTCGTCCACAAACTTCTGCAGCGTCCCCTAGTGGTGGGAGGACCAACGCATGGGATTAAATATTCTAACAGATAATTCAAATGACTAAATATTCTAATTAGAAAATAAATCAAACACAAAAACGTCCATCAGCCCGCCACTTCGGTAGGAAATGTTTGTTTGTTTGTCGTTAAGTGTTAATCGTTATTCTTCTATATTTTATATTTTTGTCAATTGATCCCATATTTACATGTTTCTACATTTGTTTATGTCAACTGTATGTTTGTCTTTGTGCGTCTACGTGTAGCACCTTTTCTCCAGAACAAATTCCTCCTACGTGTAAGAACTACTAAAAGCTTTTCGGACTCTGATTCTGACGAGCTGAGGGGGGCGCAGCGTTTCAGCGTTACCTTGGTGGCCAGCAGTCTGGTCAGGTAGATCTCAGAAACCATCTTGCTGCCTCGGTCTCCTTCTCTCTGATCGCTGTGCTCGTGGTTCTTCACCAGGTGCCACAGTTTAGTTCCTGGAAACACACAACACATTACAGCACAGTACATACTGCTCAATACTACTACTACTATATATTATATAGTAGTACTATATATTATATAGTAGTAGTATATAATATATTTAGCTTTAGCGTATTTAGCTTGTTCGATTTATCACGTGTGATGTTTCTGTGTGTTCCTGTCTCACTTCAGAGCATATTGCATATATATTGCGGTGTTGGTTTTCATGTTTATAATCAATATATATAGTTTAGAGGGCAGCGCGGTGGTGCAGAGGTTAGCACTGTCACCTCACAGCAAGAAGGTCATGGGTTCAAACCCTGGTCGTCCTGGCCTTTCTGTGTGGAGTTTGCATGTTCTCTCTGGCTTCCTCCCACCGTCCAAAAACATGTGGACTAAGTTAATTGTCCTTAGATGTGAATGTGAGTGGTTGTTTGTCTACCCCGCCTTTCACCCGATGTCAGCTGGGACGGGCTCCTGCGACCCTGTACGCAGGATAAGCGGTTGAAGGTGGATGGATATGTAGTTTATGTCTGACTTTTCCCTCCCGTTAACTGACGGGTCAGTAAGCCTTTGCAACCGAGCCTTTTCAGTTATTCATCTTTGTCATTATTCATACTTGTTCTCTTATTATATCTGTTTATTCTCTTTACAGTTAACACACACACACACACACACACACACACCAGATTTTCATACTACAATAAAGAAGTTGCAAGGACAAAGAGTGTGAGAGTTTCATTACATCATTCTTACTTGTTCTAACCGGACAAACTGTGGAGGTGTGCAGCCACAAAAGAAACATCCAGATAATTCATTCATTTTAATAGAGGTGTCAAGTTTGGGGATCAGAACCAACACCTCTTTTATAGTAGTACTGTTGGTGCTGCAGTACCTGTCTCCTGGTCCGGGGTGATCATCGGAGCTCTGGATCTCAGACTGTCAGGACTGCTGGACGTCCGAAGTAACGACTCTGAAGCGACAAGGAGAGAGAGGAAAGTGACCTTCTCTGATCACTGATCAATACGAGCTCCTGTGTGTGTGTGTGTGTGTGCGCTGTACCATATCTGCTCAGCGATCTGGTGAACGTGAAGGAGTTGGCGATGTTGTAGGCAGAAACCTGCTTCTGGACCAGCGCCACCAGAGAGCCGTCTGTTACCTATCAGCACACAGCAACACATCAGTCAATCAGCTGAACGCTCCATCAATCAGCCGACTAATTAACTATTCAGGCCGCCAACTCTGTCAATCCCGGACACGCAGGAACTGATAATGAGGCCGAGGCGGCTCAAACTCCCGGCGCCGCCGTTTAACAGGACAGAAGCTTTTAATCTGAAGTTAAATGACTGAGGAGGAAACATGGATCCTCTGGACCGGATCCGGCTCCAGGTGTTCACACGTCCTGAGGTCCAGATTCATCCCGTCTCGCCGCCAAAGAACACAGTAACATTTTCTGATCATTCATTTTCCCTCCACATTTTATTTATTCATTTATCAGTATTTTCTGTGAGCTTTGTTGTTTTTTAAGTGATGGTTTTACATTTTGTAGATGTGTCTTCTGAACGAGCCTCGCAGACATTTTAAAACGCTGCTTTCAAAACTCGATGAAAGTCCGCTGAGCTGCTGTCTGCATCTGCTGCAAACATTTAACAATAGAGAGTTGCAGAAATGCAAAAAACAAACTAAGAAATAACAGTTACAGTCTCCGCCTTTAAGACTCATTCAGACTTCCCAGCATGCAAAGCAGAGAGAGCTGATTAAACCTCTGAGAGGAGATTTTTGAATATCAAGGCAATTTCCAAAACTTTCAAGACAAATATTTGAAAGAAACGTTGTAAATATGGAGGATTTACTTCTCCCATTCAAATGATCAAAACCAAAAGTTTACGTTTTCACAGGTCTGGGCAATAAAACACTGATAATTTCCTCAATAACGAAATAACAAATGTTCAATAAATGTTTGATTTAATTTATTTGAATCACGAACTAATCAGCACTTCAAGACATTTATTTTGTTGAGGAAAAAAGACTAAGCAGATCAGAAGAGTTCTGAACGTTCGGCCTCAGGTTTGTTTACTGATCCTCAACAGTTTGTTCTGAGCAGGAAGAAAAGTTTAAACCACATTAACTTTCACTCAGGAGCAAAAATCTGAATTTAAACCTGAAAGAAATTCATTAATGACATTTATCCTGATAAATGTCGAAACCCAATGATAAGACACGTTTAGCGCGATAACATTTCCGGCCGTATCGCCCAGCTCTACGTTCTCAGATCTTCAATCTGTCTTTTGATATTCTTTTTTAACCGACAGAGAAACGTTTCACCTGGTGTCACACACCTGTGCGTGTGTGTGTGTGTGTGTGTGTGTGCGCGTACCTGGTAGTGTGCCAGTGTGTTCAGCCTCTTCCAGTCGCTCTCTATCTTGGTGGTCACGTCCTCGTCCTGCAGGATGATCCTGGTCAGTCGGCCCTGACGCCACTCTGACAGCACAAACACAAGCGCACAGTCAGCGAGTTTCTCTGCTGCTCTCCACCGAGGAGCTAGCTAAGGCTAGCTTAGCTTTTAGAGGTTTAGCTAGCAGCTCGGCCCTCTGGGTGGGAATGTGTGTCTGGTGGTGCGCCACCTTCAGGTCGACATGTACTGACGTTCCCATCAGGTGTGTTTACTGCTAATGTTAGCATGCTAACACGCTACACTAAGAAGGTGAACGTGATGAACATTATACCTGCTAAACATTAGCATGTTAGCATCTAGCTTAAACCACCACTGTTTCGGGTTCTCACAGAGCTGCTAGCATGGAGAGAACTCCTGATCTGAGACCAACGAGCTGCGAGCAGGACGCCGACGCTCAGTGTACACTGAGCAGCTTCATTTTATTTCATAAAATATTTCAGTTGCATCTTTTTCTGACGTGAGTTTGGATTTAAAGCTGGCGGCTGGAGTGAATAACCGATCCTTTAACATGGAGTCACGTGTCTGTGATGTAAGCGGTTACCGAGGTCCATGTCGTCGGCCTGAGGTCTCTGAGAGAACGGGATTCCTTTATAGACGGCGTCCAGCAGTTTGTCTTTGGCCTGAGTCACCGTGTCACAGTTCAGCACCTTCACCGGCACCTCCGTCCCGGCCTCGCCCTCCGGAGGGATACACATCAGAGTCTGAGAGAGAAGGGGGGGGTGCTGCTGGGTTACATCCCACACGATGCAAACAGAAACATTCATTTGCATAATAAACACACAGAGCAACAGGTGATTCAAAGCACTCGGCTTCATCAATAACCGATAACAATGAGCAGCTGACACGACGAACACTGAACCCTCTGATGGACGAGTTCCAAACGGACACATCACATTGGAAACTTCATGCCGCCCTGAAGAACGTCTGGTGTTATTTGTTACAGGATTCTCCAAGTTAAATAGATTTAATACCACCAATTTAATGCCAACTTCACTGCCATCTAACGGAAAATCAGTATAAAGTTTAACTCTTTACCAAGTTACATGTTATTTTTATGCTCACATTCATATTTAAGACATGATAGCTTTTTGGGGTGTGTTTGCTCTGTGATAACATAAAATTAATAAAATATATTCTCTGCATTAAGGACTATAAACCAAACAGAGAAAATAAATAGAATAATAAAAAATGAGTTGTTTCCATTAGTCACACCTGAGAGAGATAAGGTGAGGTAACGTGCCAGGTGCTTTTGCATCTACAGGCAAATGTATTAAGATTTACACGAGCGTGAGGGCTACAAGCTGACTGACTCTCCCATGGCGGCCTGTCAATCAGGATAGAGGCGACTCATATCCGCTGCTCTGTGTAAATTTAACCAGCGTCGCTGAAAAAGCTCATAAGGAGTCGGCTGCTCAGTTTTCATTAAGTTTTGTTTAAAGCCTGTTTGTCGCTAGCTAAAATTAGCATCCCAGCTAATATCACAGCTAACCTGAGTTACAGATGCACCTTGCTAACCAAGCTAGCTAGCTCCACCCTCTCGTCCAAATACGGTCACGTCTGGTTCCAAAAAACGAAGATGGCGACGGCCAAAATGCCAAACTGGAAGCTTCGAAATGGTAGTCCACAAACCAGCGGGGGACGCCACGGCGGCTCCGCCCACTTCTGTTATAGCCACTGTGGTTATTACTGACAAGATGGACCAAACTACCAAAATAAGAGCAGATCCGAAATAACCCGAAACTGGAATCTGCGGTCTGTCTGCATTGAAACTGTGTGTGTTACCAGCTGTTTGTAGTCGATCTGCTGTCTGATGAGTTTGTCTTCACTCAGAGAGTAGCGAGCTTCCCCGGTGATGGCGTCGATCGGGCCTTTCTCCATCTGCTGCTTTATGGCACAGTACAACATGAAGAGAGGCTCGCCTGCACACTCCTGACAGACAGACAGAGAGAATCCCTTCATTACCACAGTTTAATCCTGAAAACTCATCAGCAGCAGGATTTAACCAATCCCCTTCATTTCCTATGAATAAATCAACTGCAGCCCTGATCTGATTGGTCACGGTCAGACTGAGGAAGAGGAAGAGCTTAACGAGGTCAGTTAGGAAGAGGAAGAAGGCGGCGGCTTACCTTGAGGAACCGATGCAGCAGGAAGGTGAACCAGTTTGTCAGCATCTTCTCGGCTACAGACTCCGTCCTGAACACAGAGGTCAGAGGTCAGGTGTGCAGTCCAGGGTACTTTATTCATGTATTTTTCTGCGTCAGATCAGTAGTGTTGGTGTGTAGTGGCAGATCATGCACCACATCCACACCCTGCTCCTCGAGCTGTGGGAAAGAGAAGAACCTCCCCCAGCTCAGGGATGCTCTACCAGAGACCATATTCAAGAAGGGGGATAACGCTGAACATGGAAACTCCAGGAGAATCTCGATCCTGTCTCGTGTCCTCGCAAACAGACTGCTACCACTGTCTGAGGGAGTACTGCGGGAATCAGCCATCGACCCGGCCCATCATAATAGTTCCTCTGCAGCCTCCTCTCCTCTCAAGCTGACAGACTCTGAGGTCAACCGTCGCCTGAGATGTGCCAGTGGAGCATATGCCAGATTCTCAAAAAGAGTCTCTGACCGAGACCTAAAGGTCCAAACAAAACTCTCGGTCTACATTGCTGAGGTCCTCCCCACCCTGCTGTGCGGAGCGGAGTCATGGACCCCCTACAGCCCTGGGACATCACCACCGAAGATCTTATATATTCTGAGGATCAGCATTTTGGAGGAAGCCAACGTGTTCAGCATCACGATAATGCAACACCAACTTGGACGGACTGACCGTGTGATTCGCTTGACTAACTCAGGTCTCCTCAAGCAGATCCTGTACTCCCAGCTGGAGAAACATCCCTGACGGGAAAAGAATCGATTCAAGGACATTAAGACCCGTCTGAAGGAACATCGCATCAAGCGACCGGGGGAACGTCGCATTGGACAGGCGTTGCTGAAGGAAACCCTTCCTGCACATCATGAAAAGAAGCTCCGCTGTATCGCAGAGAAAAAGCGACCGCAAGGAAAGAAAGAAAAAATAATCCCCCACTTTGCCCCGCCCACACTGAGCCAAGATATGTGGCTCTGCCTCGTCAGCCACCTGAAGACCCCCAACCGGATGAATCTGCAGAGAGGACAGTCAGGCCGCCGGTGATGATGATGATGAAGATGATGTGTGAGGTTCGGGGTTAAAGGTTACAGGAGGTGTACTGACCTCCTCAGCAGCAGCTTGGGATGGTTTCTGTTCTCCAGGTTCTTCTCAATCAGGTCGGCCAGCAGCTGTTTCAACACCACTGTAGCATATTCCATCCGACCCTAAGAGACCAATGTCAAGCCAGGTATTACATCTACAAGACAATGATTCACAGCTCAATGGAATAACATCTATAAATCTTTATTAGCCAGCTTTCTATAACTACTGGACAGTTATTAGCACCGGGCCATCTAATAACGATCAGTAAGTATTAATGACGCCTTATTGATCAGCATTGTAACCATTATTAAGACAGTTAGCAGCTACCTGCAGAGCAGCCATCAGCAGCGAAGCGACGTTCCCTCTGTCCCTCATGGAGAACGACCTCTGAGCCTCCAGAGTGTGAATGAAGGTCAGCAGGAACATCTTGTTGTTCAGTAACTGACTGAAGAGACGCAGAGCTTTCTCTACGTTAGCTGGAGACTGAAACACAGACAGACCGCACAGTTAGGACTAACGTTACTTAGAGCAGGGCGATGTGGCCCAAAATGTTATCACGACAAAACACTTCAATATTGAGAATTATTATTATTTGTTTTGCTGAGTGAAAGTTGGAAAAAAAACAGATGGTTAATTTTGGTTTAAACTTTTCTTTATGGTCATGACAAAGCAGATTATTTCACAAATCTGAGGTGAAACAAACGATTTTGATAAAATCTTTTTTCAGTCCCTTTTCCTCAACAAAATAAATATTTTAATAGAAAAAAAAAGTGCTAATTAGTTTGTGATTCAAATGCATGAAATTAAACATTTATTGACGATATATCAAACAACACTTGTTGTTATTGAAGAAAATTATATTGTGATAATATTTATTGTTTTATTGCCCAGCCCTAACATTACTTCTTCTTCTTCGGTTCATTATGGAAGGTCTTTATACACCACTGAAAACATAGCTTATATTTCTGTCAACAGATCCTCCTGAATGTTACACCCTAGACCTTTAAAATCAAGTTATTTGAAATTGTACGTTTTAAAGTTAGCTTCTGGAAATAGCAGAATTCTGATTATCTGGTTTCCATACAAAATATTTCAGCACTATAGATTTTTATTTGATTTACTCACACTTTAACTCCTCCGCTATTTAACACAGGAAGTGACCTCTTTTAGTTTGGCTGCTAAAATATCATGTTTATAAGTTTTCTACAGATTCACAGTACTCCAGTGATAGCTGTACATCCATGCTAACTGCTAACCCTAGCTGCTAACAGGAGCTGCTAACCCTAGCTGACACGATAACACCAAATTTAACACACCTGCTCCCGATTCACACCTGAGACAAGCTGTACACTCACTACTTTACGCTGTTCTACAAGCTGTACGCTCACTACTACTTTACACTGTTCTACAAGCTGCACGCTCACTACTACTTTACACTGTTCTACAAGCTGCACGCTCACTACTACTTTACACTGTTCTACAAGCTGTACGCTCACTACTTTACACTGTTCTACAAGCTGTACGCTCACTACTTTACACTGTTCTACAAGCTGCACGCTCACTACTTTACACTGTTCTACAAGCTGTACGCTCACTACTACTTTACACTGTTCTACAAGCTGCACGCTCACTACTTTACACTGTTCTACAAGCTGCACGCTCACTACTTTACACTGTTCTACAAGCTGCACGCTCACTACTTTACACTGTTCTACAAGCTGTACGCTCACTACTTTACACTGTTCTACAAGCTGCACGCTCACTACTTTACACTGTTCTACAAGCTGCACGCTCACTACTTTACACTGTTCTACAAGCTGTACACTCACTACTTTACACTGTTCTACAAGCTGCACGCTCACTACTACTTTACACTGTTCTACAAGCTGCACGCTCACTACTACTTTACACTGTTCTACAAGCTGCACGCTCACTACTACTTTACACTGTTCTACAAGCTGCACGCTCACTACTACTTTACACTGTTCTACAAGCTGCACGCTCACTACTACTTTACACTGTTCTACAAGCTGCACGCTCACTACTACTTTACACTGTTCTACAAGCTGCACGCTCACTACTACTTTACACTGTTCTACAAGCTGCACGCTCACTACTACTTTACACTGTTCTACAAGCTGTACGCTCACTACTTTACGCTGTTATACAAGCTGCACGCTCACTACTTTACATTGTTCTACAAGCTGCACGTTCACTACTTTACACTGTTCTACAAGCTGTACGCTCACTACTTTACGTTGTTCTACAAGCTGCACGCTCACTACTTTACACTGTTCTACAAGCTGCACGCTCACTACTTTACACTGTTCTACAAGCTGTACACTCACTACTTTACACTGTTATACAAGCTGCACGCTCACTACTTTACACTGTTCTACAAGCTGCACGCTCACTACTTTACACTGTTATACAAGCTGCACGCTCACTACTTTACACTGTTCTACAAGCTGCACGCTCACTACTACTTTACATTGTTCTACAAGCTGAACGCTCACTACTACTTTACACTGTTCTACAAGCTGCACGCTCACTACTTTACGTTGTTCTACAAGCTGCACGCTCACTACTTTACACTGTTCTACAAGCTGCACGCTCACTACTTTACACTGTTCTACAAGCTGTACACTCACTACTTTACACTGTTATACAAGCTGCACGCTCACTACTTTACACTGTTATACAAGCTGCACGCTCACTACTTTACACTGTTCTACAAGCTGTACGCTCACTACTTTACACTGTTATACAAGCTGCACGCTCACTACTTTACACTGTTATACAAGCTGTACGCTCACTACTTTACACTGTTATACAAGCTGTACGCTCACTACTTTATACTGTTCTATAAGCTGTACACTCACTACTTTTCACTGGAGCAAAGGGTCATTTCTTCCGTGTCATCACATGAATAGCTAGAATCACATATTTACTAAACTGTGAGGGGTGGATGCACTTTGGTGAGTTACTATACGTATCATGGCAGCAGTTGAACACTTACCTCCTCACTATACTGTCATATTGCCCGACCCTAATTTTCTAAGAAACCTTAATAAATCTAAACCAGAATTCAAATATACAGAAAAACAGGAAATCCTCTTGAAATAAGTGGATTAACCAGAAAGAAAACCTCTGGAGCTGACACCGGCCCGCTGAGAACACAGCTTCACACTAAAGAAACTTTTTCCTTCCACCCAGAGACTGATCTGCTTTCACACCTAGTTATTAGGATCTGAGAAAATCTAATTCATGGCTGCCGATGCAGAGAACAGAGGCTCAGAGCTTCCTGCTGCGTCCGCTTAATTAAAGCTGCATGGAGGCCCAGACGGCGTAGATACTGAGGAGGGTTGTTCTGTCTCGCTACACAGCTCGTGCTCTGTCTGTAATATTCCTGGTGTTTGTTTTCTGTAGAGAAATGTAATGAAGTGATGTCTGAGTGTGCTGTTCGTACGTCCAGCTCTTTGAGGACGGGGTGTTCTTCTATTCCAGGGAACATGACCCTCATGGTGTAGGTCCGGTACTCCAGGAAGGGGATCTTCACTCCGTCCATGTCGTTGGTCAGCTCCTGGATGTCCGTCTGCAGCTCTGCAAACGCTGCAGGGAGGAAGAGGAAAGGCGGTTAACGTCGCTGCTGAACACCTGGACAGATTACAATCTTTGTTTTGACATGAGAGTCTGAGGAACTTTTTAATTTCTCTGAAACTCTCAGGCTCTGTCCACGCCGGCGTTGTAGCTGCATATCAGAACCGATCTCCTTCTGTATTAAAACGACTGAAATTGTGACCGTTCACGTACACTGAGCGTGTGCGTGCCGGTGTAATCAGGAAGCAGATTGTCTGCTCTGCAGCTGAAGAAGAAAGTTCTACTGGAGACGAAGGAAGAGCAGCGATGGAGAAGAACCACAGCAGAGATTCCTCTGCACGGAGCGACGGCGAGGTGGAACTGTTACTGAGAGGAAGACGGGAGGACAGAGAGACGGTGGCGGCGGGAAACAGGCTGGGAGTCGACGCAAAGTAAATACGGAGACACGCAGAGGACAAGTGTAGAAGAGTAATTTACACAGTACAGAATACTAAGAATAAAACTCTGTCAGCAGCATCGTGTTATTCGTTATAAACAGTAGACACCAACACCACATCCTCACGCTACACAACGTACCCTCCTTGCACTCTAGCGCCACCCGGCTCTCCAGATTATCCATCTGCAGCTGGAGGCGTTTCAGCGTCCGGTCGGCGTCGCGAGTCTTCCTCTTGTAGGCGATGAGCACCGCGATGATCGCGATTAGCAACACGCCTCCGCCAGCTCCGATGCCGATGATGGCGGGAAGCGTCAGGGCGCTGTCGGAGTAGATATGGAGCGTACCCGGGGAATACTCCAGACCGCCGACTAGGATCTACAGAGAGAGAAACAGCAGTGTGACGTTAACAGCTGGGCTGCCCTGGAATCAACATGAAGCGTTCCTAGCCTCTTTCCTCTCAATTTACACTGTTGGCACGTTCCCACCGCTGCTACCAGCTCGACTCAGCTCGCTTTGGTGACCCGTCCCGCTTTCCACTGCAGATATAGCAGCAGAACTGTAAAGACACTAACAGTATTATTATTATTATTAGGGATGAAACGGCTTTATTCAGTGTGTTTAATGTTTTAATGAGCGGGACCTCAGCTCCCGGTAGAAACCTCCTGCCTCCAACACCTGCCAAATGTGCCTCCATCACCTGCCCCCATCACCTGCCAAATGTGCCTCCATCACCTGCCAAATGTGCCTCCATCACCTGCCCCCATCACCTGCCAAATGTGCCTCCATCACCTGCCAAATGTGCCTCCTTCACCTGCCCCCATCACCTGCCAAATGTGCCTCCATCACCTGCCAAATGTGCCTCCATCATCTGCCAAATGTGCCTCCATCACCTGCCCCCATCACCTGCCAAATGTGCCTCCATCACCTGCCCCCATCACCTGCCAAATGTGCCTCCATCACCTGCCAAATGTGCCTCCTTCACCTGCCCCCATCACCTGCCAAATGTGCCTCCATCACCTGCCAAATGTGCCTCCATCATCTGCCAAATGTGCCTCCATCACCTGCCCCCATCACCTGCCAAATGTGCCTCCATCACCTGCCCCCATCACCTGCCAAATGTGCCTCCATCACCTGCCAAAATGTGCCTCCATCACCTGCCTCCATCATCTGCCAATGTGCCTCCATCACCTGCCGAAATGTGCCTCCATCACCTGCCTCCATCATCTGCCAAATGTGCCTCCATCACCTGCCCCCATCACCTGCCAAATGTGCCTCCATCACCTGCCCCCATCACCTGCCAAATGTGCCTCCATCACCTGCCAAATGTGCCTCCATTACCTGCCCCCATCACCTGCCAAATGTGCCTCCATCACCTGCCAAATGTGCCTCCATTACCTGCCTCCATCACCTGCCAAATGTGCCTCCATTACCTGCCTCCATCACCTGCCAAATGTGCCTCCATTACCTGCCTCCATCACCTGCCAAATGTGCCTCCATCACCTGCCTCCATCATCTGCCAATGTGCCTCCATCACCTGCCCCCATCACCTGCCAAATGTGCCTCCATCACCTGCCCCCATCACCTGCCAAATGTGCCTCCATCACCTGCCCCCATCACCTGCCAAATGTGCCTCCATTACCTGCCTCCATCACCTGCCAAATGTGCCTCCATCACCTGCCAAATGTGCCTCCATCACCTGCCTCCATCACCTGCCAAATGTGCCTCCATCACCTGCCAAATGTGCCTCCATCACCTGCCTCCATCACCTGCCAAATGTGCCTCCATCACCTGCCCCAATCACCTGCCCCCATCACCTGCCAAATGTGCCTCGATCACCTGCCAAATGTGCCTCCATCACCTGCCTCCATCACCTGCCCCCATCACCTGCCAAATGTGCCTCCATCACCTGCCTCCATCACCTGCCCCCATCACCTGCCAAATGTGCCTCCATCACCTGCCCCCATCACCTGCCAAATGTGCCTCCATCACCTGCCCCCATCACCTGCCAAATGTGCCTCCATCACCTGCCCCCATCACCTGCCAAATGTGCCTCCATCACCTGCCAAATGTGCCTCCATCACCTGCCTCCATCATCTGCCAATGTGCCTCCATCACCTGCCCCCATCACCTGCCAAATGTGCCTCCATCACCTGCCCCCATCACCTGCCAAATGTGCCTCCATCACCTGCCCCCATCACCTGCCAAATGTGCCTCCATCACCTGCCAAATGTGCCTCCATTACCTGCCTCCATCACCTGCCAAATGTGCCTCCATCACCTGCCAAATGTGCCTCCATCACCTGCCTCCATCACCTGCCAAATGTGCCTCCATCACCTGCCCCCATCACCTGCCAAATGTGCCTCCATCACCTGCCAAATGTGCCTCCATTACCTGCCTCCATCACCTGCCAAATGTGCCTCCATCACCTGCCAAATGTGCCTCCATCACCTGCCCCAATCACCTGCCCCCATCACCTGCCAAATGTGCCTCCATCACCTGCCCCCATCACCTGCCAAATGTGCCTCCATCACCTGCCCCCATCACCTGCCCCCATCACCTGCCCCCATCACCTGCCCCCATCACCTGCCTCTTGACTGACAGCACACCTGAAACTTTTCTTCCTTGATGACTTTTTGTCTCATTATCGAGATGTTCTGTCGCTTTAAGCTCTTCGGACGATCACAGACGTCTCACAGACACACGGTTTTATGTGTATTAGTTATTAATGATTTATTAAAGCGTTTCCTTTTACAAGTTATTAATATTGATTATAAAACAGATGAAGGCTCGTAAACTGATGAATAAATGATGAAGATGAGTTGATGATGATGATGAACTGATGGGAGACAGAGGAGGCACTACAGTGACATTCTGTATTGATTAATAATCACTAGCTTTAATAATGCATCAATAGTGTGTCTGGCTTCACTTTGACCCTGTGTGTGTTTATCACCCTCTGATCTTCACATCAAACCAATTACCCATAACCCCCTGCAGCTGCACTTCCTCCTCCCCTCTGTTTTCCTCCCCTCTCCTCCTAAATGATCGACTAATTTAAATTAATCTGCTTGTTAATTCACTGATCAACTGATAAAAATGTTTTGTCGGCCATTAAAGTCCTTCTGAAAAGTCTTTAACCAATCACCAACAATCACGTTCAATTATCAGCAACAGGTGAAATAAAAAGGGGCGGGGCCAAGGCCCCATCACTCACCAGCACTCGCTGTTCTCCCGTGAGATCTGGCGAATCACAGAGCAGCTGGTTCTCTGACACGGTCAGCAGGCAGGGAGACTCTCCAATCAGAACCGTGTAGTTCAGGCGGTTGTTCCCCGGAGCCGGAGGGATCAGGTTCTTACCCTGGAACAGAAGGAGTACTCTTGTACTACTGTAGTAGTAGTAATACCACAGATACTCTGTTACAAGTAAAAGTCCTGCAGTCTAATTAATACTTCAGTACAAAAGTATTAGAATCACAATATATTTAAGTACTCATTATGTAACAGATATTATTTTACTGATGCGTTCATGTGTTCATCACTCTAAACTGTGAGCTCAATACAGTTCTTAACCTATAATATTACACTGTCATTTATTACGTCAGTAAATAAATGTAGTGCGGTATGCAGTAGCAGAACATGAAATACATCTCGGTCGCATCGAGTCTCTTCTTCTTCTTGACTTCCTGTGTGTTTGTTTCTCACCTTGAGGATTATGGGTGACCCTGGTTTGACCTCCAGGATCCCAGAATTCCCCAGGGGATCAAAGGTCGGGTTGGGGTAGTGTGTGAAGGGGGTGGAGTTCAGGACCAGCAGAGAGGAGACCTGGACGGGACGAGAACATCAGCATAAATATGTTTCTACAGGACTGAATACTGGTACTCTGTAAATACTACGACCACTACAGCATAAACTCCCTCACAGCGTCGGCTTCATCTGGACCAGAGAGCGGACCGGAACAGAAGAAGCTCCCCGTCAGCTGAATTATATTTCAGATGTAGACCAGGTCCAGACCACCTGACAGGGGTCTGCTGAGCCGTCCTGGGTTCAGCATCAAACACTGTCGGGTTATCACGTCTAAATCTTTTACTTCAAAAACCTACTGGGAAGTAAAGTTTTAATTGTTTCTAATCTGTGACGAGATTCAATTTTCATTTAATTCACGAGTTTTAGTTCATAAGTTTCCTCCATTTTTATGTTTAATATTGCCGTGTGTGCACCTGTACAGCGTTCTCTTATCCTATTGCTCTGTTCTCGTCACTGTTTGCAGCTCTTTAAATTCCCGCTGTTTATTCCATCTACTTCTTCTGATGTCACTGCAGCTACTGTACTGCTGTATGTGGTCGGGTATCACTAATGTTGTGGGGACCTAACTGTATTTACACAGTCAAATCCGGGGATTCTGATTTCTTATTGGGGACAAAATGCAAGTCTACAAAAGTAAATGATAAAATGTATTTTATTAAACCTTTCTTTAACCAGGAGAAAATCTGTTTTCAGTGAGCAGCAAGTCGTTATATAAAAGAAGAAGAACTGACTCAAAGTCACAAAATTAAAATTGGCAGGAGACAGTATTTCTTTCAATTTAATAGTATTTTGTTATTTTTTTTTAACAAAATAAAGTTCTGTGAACAGTGACAGTACCCCCCCCCCCTCCACACAATTATTAATGTAGCTGATAAACCTTTAGGGTAAAGATCTGATTTAAGGTCAGGGCAGTGGTTCTCAAACATTTTCTGATCCGTTTGTTGTTATTTTGGGTTCATCCCGCTGTAGTAATGGCAGGTTGTGTTTATTCGCTTTACTGCATTGAGTGTGAACACTTGTGCGACAAGTCCAGTGGTCAAACTCACGGGATAAACGTGAGGCAAAGAATACAGTACATTTGGTCTGAGTGCACAGTCAGAGTTAGCTGAAGCAGGTTAAAGTCCGCCTCCAGGGATGATGTGATGTGCTCTGAAACTGTGTGTGTGTGTTACCTGGTCAAAGACGAAGCCGAACTCGTCGGGCCGCAGCGCCCCCTCTGGCGGGGTGGGTTTACTGTAGACCAAACCAGGAGCCAGACACGTCATGGTGCTGTCGTTGACTACAGAGCAGAACTAGAGGGACAGACGGAGGACAGGTCGGTCAGCTCTTCAGCTCTTTCTCTTGTTCTTGTGGTGAAAATAAAACTTTTAAACGATCTGAACTAGGGCTGCACAATATATCGTTTGAGCATCGACATCGCAATGTGCCCTTGCGCAATAGTCACATCGCAGAACAAAGCAAGCAAGTCAAATTAATTCAAACACCAACTTTTTTGCTGCTTGATACAAAAGGAAAACCTGCACGGTTCTCGTTTTCCATGACTAATCTACAAAAGAAGTCTGATGAAACATAATGTACTCCGATTTAAGGGTTTTTGGATACACAGAGTTTGTTGCTCGTGATTCTTCTTGATCAGTTTATCAAAATACCAAAGCAGGCCCCGCCCCCGTTAGCTGTTGACGACAACTTGAAAATAAGTGAGGAACCGGAGAAAACCATTGCCACCATGGCTGGTGTGTAGCTGCTCTTTTTATTTTCCTCATTGGTTTAAAATATGTGTACTGCATAAAAGCTTTAGAAAGGATTGGTAGCACCCAAAAAGTGTATTCAGACTATAAAGACATTTTACAGTCAATTTATTTTTATTTCCTACAGAAACATTCCAATAATTCTAGGATGCTTAATTCGTTTCACATAGTCATGTGGTGAAAATGCCTGGATTCCTTCATATCGCAATGTAATTTTTTCCCAACACAGTACAGGAATCACGTCTCAGCTCGTCACGGCACTGAAGAGTCACGTGACCACTCATCACAGTTTAAAGACATCTATGAGGTCAAAGATTCATCTTGTGAACCCTCAGATTTAACTCGGGACCCCTGAGGGGTCCGGGCCCCATGTTGGGAACCCCTGGTGTAAAGCTACAGGCTGTTCTTACGTTGTTGGTTTCCACTCCTCCGTACTTGGCTCTGACTTTGGGCTCCTGGATGGTCAGCAGGTTGGTTCCTGTCACTGTTATCACTGTACTGCCGCTGCACACACACAAACACACACACGCTCAGGTTACCGATCGATGCGCTGAGTGATTATTGATCACTCCTCAGGCGGACTTGGATCTGGAGGACTTACTTGAGGATGGTCCAGTTTGGCTCGATGCCGGTGATGGTCGGGTCCTCTGTGTACATGTATTTGGTCTCCGAGCTCGTCACCTCGGCCCTGTCAATCATCAGGCGGATGGAGGCGGGGCCAGAGCCGGTTAGGGAGCCGGGAGTTATGCAGATTATTTCCCGATTGGTCCGTCTGGGAGAGAGGGGCGGGCAGAGGAGGTCAGCGATTGGCTGATCATTCTTTATCACAAACGGAATATTTATCGTATTTGTTGGCGTCTATGGATCCAAACTGACTTGACAAACAGACACTCCTCCTTGTCGATGTAAACGGTGACGGTGCTGCCGGCGTCCAGATGTCGACCCGTCACCGTCAGTCGGGTTCCCCCAGAAACAGGCCCCTTCTCTGGACGAACACGGCTGAAACTGGGGCTCTGGAGGGGAGGGGGGTGGATGTAGCATCCAACAATAAAGTTAAATCCAAACCAAACATTAAAATGGATCAACAGGTAAAACAAAACAATAAATATCCAGACTGCAAAACAAATCAGGCCTGAACCTCTGCAGCTGCTTCTTAAAACCTTCTGTTGTAGATTCTTGAGAAATAACAGACAGCAAACTGTTCCAGTGAGATTTGACTCTAAAAATGTTTTTTTCATGGACTTTGGTTGGGGGAGTGTATGCACACTATATCTACAAACACATTATACAGCCGTTAACTTTGGAAGTGTCATGATCTGGCTGTGCCACGCTTTCAGTTCCTGGTCTCCTTAATTTATCCACATCATTGTATACCACCGTTGGGGGGCAGCTGACACATCCCGTCTCAACCAGATGCTTTTAATTCAGCCAACTGGAAACCAGTGGAAGCAGCTGATCAGGTATCACCTGTTCACATGAAAACCTTTAACACCTGTGAGTATTTCTTTTCATAAAATCAATTCTGAGACCTTCTCTGTTATTCTACCTGGGCTTCTTTAACTTGCATCTTCACATCAGTATATAAACTTAGTTATGCGTTTGTTTCTTTCACCTGCTCGTTTTATGATTAAACGATAATCCCTGGAGTTTCCCTGCTCTCCTACACACACATCTACCTTCTTCGTGCTGCATGTAGACTCACCACGAAGGAGTAGGTCTGGGTGGAGAGGGTTCGGTACTCGGCGCTGCAGACGCCGATGCAGAGCTCGACCGGACCGCCCGGAGAGTGAGGCAGCAGAGCTTCGGCCATGTCGCACACGATCCTGCGGACAGAGAGAGAGTCAGCACACGCCTCCGACACGTTCCGTCACGTGTTCGTACCAACACGCTAACACAGACTGACCTCTCGGCGCTGATGTACTGCGAGGGGACGGGGTTACAGCGGACTCCGGCAACCTGAACGTGAGCGATCTCCTTCACCTGCAGACCCAGGTTCTCCCCCTCGATCGTCACCCGCGTCCCCCCCTCCCGAGGACCTGTCAGAGGGTCGATCTGTGGGGGAGGAGCCGGAGATCAATACGTATCAGGTATTAATGTTCAGGTGCGACTACAGAGAGAAGCAGGACTTTACTTTATTATGTGTATTAGTGTATCAGCCTCCACATCATCACCGCACAGCTGGTCAGGCATTTTCTCTTTCAGGATTTACATCTGCACAAATGCTTCACAGTAAAAGCATCTGAGAGGCCATAAGGACGCCGTTTCCTGGTGACTCAGTCTTGCCCTTCCTTGGTCTTAGTCTAGACTTTGTCTTAACCTTTCTCAGTCTCAGTCTTGACTCGGTCTCGATACATTCTGGTCCAGGCCATGACCTGGTCTTGGTTTGGGTGGTCTTGACTACAACACCAGGTTGTGGGCGTAATTCCCTACCTTGGCGATGCGCGGGTGGCTGCAGCGCAGGTTGTGGCGACCGTGGTGCATCCAGTTCTGTTCAGGTGTAGGACAGTGTTGCCGCAGGAGACACTTCCTGGTTTCGGTGCACCATCCGCATTCGAAGGCCGCAGGAGCTTTCAGGCACTGACCGCAGCTGGAGCGCTGAGCCTCACACTTATACAGCAACGCTGAGCAACACGGACAAGATCAACAGTTCAAATGATCTAAAGTTTTCCTTGTTGAAAGTTCCCCTTTAGAGTAATGACAAGTAACCTTACAGTTCATGGGTTTCTGCTGTACACAAAACAAAGCACTGAAAACCAGATTATAAGGTACTAAATACCATAAACCACCACGAATAACTGATGGTAACTGTTGTAGAGCTCAATTCTTTTTCTGTACTAAAGTTGACTTCTAATCTGAGTTTACACAATTTTATTCTTTCATTCATGTTGTACTGTTCTTCTGCTGCGCCACTTCCTGTCACTGTATTTCACTTTTAACTTCTCTTGGAAAGCAGTTTGTATTAACATTTTCATTATTATATTATTATGATGAATGTGACTAACAGTGGGATTACAGTCAATGTGATGAAAAGTGTGTCTCTAATTTAAAGAAGTCATTCTTTGTGCACTAAAATGTGTATTATACAGTCCATACATGTTTTTATTGATCTTATCATTAAATGAAGACAGCAGTCCCACTTTGTGAGGATGGTTTATGGCTCCTGTGAAGCTGTTTGTGTTTCTGATGATAAACAGCTTTTACCTTTCATAGATGAAGGCTTGTCGATGAAGAAATCTCCATCCCAGACAATAGAGAAATCCACGGGGAGATCACCAGCCTCGTCGCCCTCGTACCAGTACTGCAGAGAGGAAACATCATTTAAATAGTTTGACACTTTCTAATTGGCAAACAGAGAATTCAATTATGTGTTAATTATGATGCAGCGGTAGGAAGACGTTTTAATTAAAGAAGAAACGGAGAAACGGTAAACTGAGACCTGCAGCTACATTTGGGAGGAAAATATAACGAGGTCTGGTCTTGGTCTCGACAGTAGTATTACTACAGCCAACACTGCATGGAGGTAGTATTTACACGGCTGTCCGTACTACACCAACAGGTCCAGTAGCAGTAAAAGTACAGTAGTACTACAAAGGACACAAAGCCTGTCCATAAAGGGTAGACTCAGCTTTAAATAAAAAGAGATGGAAAATAGACACACACGCAGAGCGGAGTGGCGTTGTCATGGCGAACACAGGTCTCCATGGTTACCAACAAAAAGCAGTCAGAGAAACAACATAATGGATTTGGAGCTGATGGGAACCTGGTCTACCTGCAGGTCCCAGTCTCAGGTAAACAGTGGGGTGTTAATGGAACGAAAATATAACTGTGTGTCAGTGTGTAGTCTGAACAACACAACTCATCTCCAGCGCCGCTGAAAAGACGGCGAGGTCTCGAACATGTCAACTCGACTCGAGCGGCACGAGATAATCTGACGCCACAAACACACACGAGCATGCACGCGCACACGCACACACAAGTAGAGAGCGAGAGGTGGAGTTTTCTGAAACATTGAAAATCAATGCTTCTTAATGACTCGTCTGCTCATTTCATTAACTTATAGCGCACACACACACAAACCGATGGATTAATTAAGCTGTATAATCTTACTTAAATATCTACTGTAAAAGTCTACTGTACCACACACCAGCTGCATGCGCACACAAACACGTGCACGCTCACACACATAAACTCAGACATTAACACGTGCACGCTCATGTTCGCAAAATTAACAATTTTCATTAAGTCACAGCAGTTCAGTATTCCTTCCTCAGCAAAAAATACTTCACGATCCAACCAGGGTTTAATGCTTTAACCTCACACACACACTGACAGACACACACACACACACACACACACGGCTGCAATTAATAAAGCGTTGATATTAAAATGATCTTTTCTGCAGAGCGGCAAGAACGACCACATTATTCATAACACTGTGTGTGTGTGTTGGAGCGATGACCACACCGCTAAAATATGTGGAATACCACGACCAATCGAGAGAGAGCGCGTGTGTGTGTGTGCGTGTGTGCATGTGTGTGCGTGCGTGCGTGTGTGTGCGTGTGTGTGCGTGCGTGTGTGTGTGTGTGTGTGTGTGCCCTGATTTTCCATTAAAAGCAGCCAGCTGAGCCCAACAGAGCGGCTTCAAAACTCAGGCTGCTGTGTTATGGGAGAAGCTCGGTGCCATCTTCCTCAGTTACAGTATCTGTAGGTTCTCTGTGCTGAATGACTTCCTGTGGCTCAGGAGAGAGAGCGGGTTGCGCCTTAGTTCCCGGTGGTTCGATCCCCGGCTCCTCCAGGCTGCATGTCGAAGTGTCCTTGGTTAAAATACTGAACCCTGAATGGCCCCCGATGGCTGTTCCATCAGTGTGTGTGAGTGGGAGAATGTGATGCCATTGCTACTACCAGTATTGCTACTACCAGTATTGCTACTACTACCAATGCTACTACCAGTATTGCTACTACTTCCACTACTACCAATGCTACTACCAGTATTGCTACTACCAGTATTGCTACTACTACCAATGCTACTACCAGTATTGCTACTACTTCCATTACTACCAATGCTACTACCAGTATTGCTACTACCAGTATTGCTACTACTACCAATGCTACTACCAGTATTGCTACTACTTCCACTACTACCAATGCTACTACCAGTATTGCTACTACTTCCACTACTACCAATGCTACTACCAGTATTGCTACTACCAGTATTGCTACTACTACCAATGCTACTACCAGTATTGCTACTACTTCCACTACTACCAATGCTACTACCAGTATTGCTACTACTACCAATGCTACTACCAGTATTGCTTCTACTTCCACTACTACCAATGCTACTACCAGTATTGCTTCTACTTCCACTACTACCAATGCTACTACCAGTATTGCTACTACTTCCACTACTACCAATGCTACTACCAGTATTGCTTCTACTTCCACTACTACCAATGCTACTACCAGTATTGCTACTACTTCCACTACTACCAATGCTACTACCAGTAGTATTGCTACTACTTCCACTACTACCAATGCTACTACCAGTAGTATTGCTACTACTTCCACTGCTACTACCAGTATTGCTACTACTTCCACTGCTACTACCAGTATTGCTACTACTTCCACTGCTACTACCAGTATTGCTACTACTTCCACTACTACCAATGCTACTACCAGTATTGCTACTACTTCCACTACTACCAATGCTACTACCAGTATTGCTACTACTACCAATGCTACTACCAGTATTGCTACTACTACCAATGCTACTACCAGTATTGCTACTACTACCAATGCTACTACTTCCACTACTACCAATGCTACTACCAGTATTGCTACTACTTCCACTGCTACTACCAGTATTGCTACTACTTCCACTACTACCAATGCTACTACCAGTATTGCTTCTACTTCCACTACTACCAATGCTACTACCAGTATTGCTTCTACTTCCACTACTACCAATGCTACTACCAGTATTGCTACTACTTCCACTACTACCAATGCTACTACCAGTATTGCTACTACTTCCACTACTACCAATGTTACTACCAGTATTGCTTCTACTTCCACTACTACCAATGCTACTACCAGTATTGCTACTACTTCCACTGCTACTACCAGTATTGCTACTACTTCCACTGCTACTACCAGTATTGCTACTACTTCCACTACTACCAATGCTACTACCAGTATTGCTACTACTTCCACTACTTCCACTGCTACTACCAGTATTGCTACTACTTCCACTGCTACTACCAGTATTGCTACTACTTCCACTACTACTACTACCAATGCTACTACCAGTATTGCTACTACTTCCACTGCTACTACCAGTATTGCTACTACTTCCACTACTACCAATGTTACTACCAGTATTGCTTTTACTTCCACTACTACCAATGCTACTACCAGTATTGCTACTACTTCCACTACTACCAATGCTACTACCAGTATTGCTACTACTTCCACTACTACCAATGTTACTACCAGTATTGCTTCTACTTCCACTACTACCAATGCTACTACCAGTATTGCTACTACTTCCACTACTTCCACTGCTACTACCAGTATTGCTACTACTTCCACTACTTCCACTGCTACTACCAGTATTGCTACTACTTCCACTACTACTACCAGTATTGCTACTACTTCCACTACTTCCACTGCTACTACCAGTATTGCTACTACTTCCACTACTACTACCAGTATTGCTACTACTTCCACTACTACTACCAGTATTGCTACTACTTCCACTACTACTACCAGTATTGCTACTACTTCCACTACTACCAGTATTGCTACTACTTCCACTACTACCAGTATTGCTACTACTTCCACTACTACCAATGCTACTACCAATATTGCTACTACTTCCACTACTACCAGTATTGCTACTACCAATGCTACTACCAGTATTGCTACTACTTGCACTACTACCAATGCTACTACCAGTATTGCTACTACTTCCACTACCACCAATGCTACTACCAGTATTGCTACTACTTCCACTACTACCAATGCTACTACCAGTATTGCTACTACTTCCACTGCTACTACCAGTATTGCTACTACTTCCACTACTTCCACTGCTACTACCAGTATTGCTACTACTTCCACTACTACTACCAGTATTGCTACTACTTCCACTACTACTACTGCCAATGCTACTACCAGTATTGCTACTACTTCCACTGCTACTACCAGTATTGCTACTACTTCCACTACTACTACTACCAATGCTACTACCAGTATTGCTACTACTTCCACTGCTACTACCAGTATTGCTACTACTTCCACTACTACTACTACCAATGCTACTACCAGTATTGCTACTACTTCCACTACTACCAATGTTACTACCAGTATTGCTTTTACTTCCACTACTACCAATGCTACTACCAGTATTGCTACTACTTCCACTACTACCAATGCTACTACCAGTATTGCTACTACTTCCACTACTACCAATGTTACTACCAGTATTGCTTCTACTTCCACTACTACCAATGCTACTACCAGTATTGCTACTACTTCCACCGCTACTACCAGTATTGCTTCTACTTCCACTACTACCAATGCTACTACCAGTATTGCTACTACTTCCACTGCTACTACCAGTATTGCTACTACTTCCACTACTTCCACTGCTACTACCAGTATTGCTACTACTTCCACTACTACTACCAGTATTGCTACTACTTCCACTACTACCAGTATTACTACTACTTCCACTACTACCAGTATTGCTACTACTTCCACTACTACCAGTATTGCTACTACTTCCACTACCACCAGTATTGCTACTACTTCCACTACCACCAATGCTACTACCAGTATTGCTACTACTTCCACTACCACCAATGCTACTACCAGTATTGCTACTACTTCCACTACTACCAATGCTACTACCAGTATTGCTACTACTTCCACTGCTACTACCAGTATTGCTACTACTTCCACTGCTACTACCAGTATTGCTACTACTTCCACTACTAGTACTACTACTCCCAGTATTGCTACTACTTCCACTACTACTCCCAGTATTGCTACTACTTCCACTACTAGTACTACTACTACCAATGCTACTACCAGTATGGTTATTCTGCTACTACTTCCCCTACCAGTATTGCTACTCATGCTGTGGTCAGATTGGTCACACCAATACTACCAGTACTAAAGTATAATCAGCTAATGTAGTTAAAGTACCACAGCAAAAGTACTCATGTAGCAGTAAAATGTGTTTTTGGGCAGAAGGCGCTCTCAGTATGACCCGTCTTCTCTCTGGTGTCTGCTGAGCCCCGTGATGTCACGTCCGTGTTATTCACCAGGAAAAACTTCCCCCGTCGGGACGATAAACTTCAGTCCTGCTGCTGTTTCTCTCCCTGTTGTTTTTTCCTCTCCGATAACCCCCCCCCCCCACCCCCGCGGTGTGTTTATATGCATCGCTCTCACTACTGCACAGCCCAGATCGCGTTCACCATTCAGACGCTGTGGTTTATTTATACGATGTAACTGGATGAAAGTCACTGAAAATTTGGAGGAAGACCATGTTGTAACGTTTAAAAACATTTTGGCTAAACTTCCTGTCAAATGAAACCTTCAGAGAGTTTATTAAAACTTGTGTTAATCTTCATACTGTAGAATATATATAGCACATATTAACACCAAAGCTATTTCCTGTACCATTCAATTACACACATATATATATTATTTACTCTAAATGATACTGCTGAATATATTTTTGTCCTGTGCAATTACATTTATTTATTTATTTCCACACCGTGCCTTTTACCTCCTGCTGCTCCATGTGCAGTGTTTATATATATATATATATATATATATATATATATATATGTAGTTCTATTCTACTTTTTACGTAATGTGTACTTTTCTCTCTGTTGTGTTTTGTTCTATCTGCAGCTGCTGTAAGAAGTAAATTTCCTCAGTGTGGGATCAGTAACCGTCTCATTCTCTGCATTTCTTACTGTGATTTCTGCCTTTTTGGCCACGACTCTCTTGTAGTAATAATAATAACAACTTTATACAGCCCCTTTCATAAACCCAAGGACGCGCTACAGAATAGGCTGTACATTGTAAAACAGATAAATTTAGAGCCTTTGTGCTTTAATAAAAACTGAAAATAATAATTTTCTGAGATCTGGGACAAACCGGGACTGGAGGTCTTCACAGGTCCAAAAAAACCCTGACGAGCATCAAATCTGAAGAGAAGAAATAAAATAAACGGAAAGAGACTGAAGGAATCAGACCCCAGGAGAACTACACTGGATTCACCAGAAGGTGATGAAATATTATTCATCTTCTTTATCTAATACTGTGTGTGAAGAGGAAAAAAAAGACGAGAGAGAGAAATAATGAAGTAGGGATGAGAAAGGAAAGAAACAACTGCAGGCAAAGATGGAGTGACTGAAGAGGTTTTATTATCCTCTGTCTGTTCACATCAGGCCTTCATCCCTCAGCTCTCTGCTTCCACCTGTGGACTTCATCACATGATCATCCATCCAGCCGAGGCAGAGCCAGGCTAGCTGTTCCCCCCGTTCCCAGTCTTTATGCGAAGCAAGGCTAACCAGGCCCTGACTCATGTTCATCTGAGCGTGTCTGAAAGCAAGAACTCTTCCTGAGCGACCACGCAGGGACCACGCAGCGGCAGCGACCACGCAGCGACCACGCAGCGACCATGCGTGTTCACTCATTTAGTGGCTCTGAGTGAATTCTCTTGACTGAACCCTGATGCTGTGCTTTTATTTTGAAGGCTGAACAGAGTCTGTGCAGAATGTTGTGTGTGTGTGTGTGTGTGTGTGTGTGTGTGTGTGTGTGTGTGTGGTACTAAATGGCCAATTTCCTCTGGGAATAGTAACTTAATTAAATACAGACACACTGACCATCTGTGTGTGTGCTGCTGTCTGCATGTAGCGGCGGTATGTCAGCACATAATGTGTGTGCGCAGCGATTTCGGGGCGGGCTTACCGACAGGAAGACAGATGAAGGACAGGAAATGAGCAGACGGACAACAGTTGGTGTGTGTGTGTTCTCAGAATGCAGGACGGCGAGTGTCGTCTCAGTAAAGGACAATAATCAATCTGCACACTGTGTGTGTGTGTGTGTGTGTTGATATTTGAATCCCAGTCAGACAAATCCATACTGGCTGTCCACCTGAAGCCTGACCTCTGACCCCTGGGGGCCACCAGGTCATCACACACACCAAGGTCGCCAGAACAGCCGCAGAGATGGAGGGAGATGTACTTTTATATTGCTACTAGTACTGCGACTACTGGTAATACTTTCACTACTATTATTACTACTAATGCTACTACTAGTACTGCCACTTCTGCTAGTAGTACTGATATTCATACGCCTGAATACTGAAACACTGGACGCCCTGTGTGACCCGAGGAGCGGTGCATGCTGGGTAGTGTAGTGTGTCTCACCGAGGTGTTCTGGCACTGGATGCAGGACGAGTTGAAGCGGACCGCCGGGATGCGCTGGACTTTTCCCTGGATGTTGAACACACACTCGTAGTTCTTCTGACCCGACTGAGGCTGCGGGAGGTTACGAGCCCGCAGCGTGATTGGACGAACCATCCCGGCCGGGACCAGGATGTCAGAGGTGGGGAGGATCTGAGGACAACCCTGCGGCAAGAGGGGGGAGGGAGAAGGAGGGGAGTTACATCCAGGACAGAATATTCTCATAATTCAACAGTTTCTCTTGTAGTTCATTTAAACAGCAGGGGGCCTAATTCTGGCCCCTGTGGGACTCCTTCAGAAGCCATTTGGGACCCTCTGAAACCACCGGCTCCTGTCGAGCGCCTGTGAAGCCGCTGCTTATTTATTCTCCTCTGTTAATATGAATTATTGATTAGAGCGGCTTTAAATGTGGCAGCATCAGAAATGATTAATAACCCTCCAACTGTTAGCGCCCGTTAGCACCTGTCAATCAATCTGGGAGGGAGAGCCGTATCCAGTCCTGTGGTCTGAGTGTTGGCGGTGGGCGGAGCCAGAGAGAACACAGTTACTAAGAACAGACGATGACTGTTGGAAATGTTATTATGTGTTTTTATGGACAGATCCTGAAAATCCCACAACAGGCTGTGTGTCCTCTGTCTCACTCTGTCGTCAGTGTGTGTTCAGGACAGATGGTGACAGATCCGACTTCCTGCGGCGGCTGGAAACACACACACACTCTGACCGTGTCTCTCAGTGGGGTGACACCTTTATTAACGAGCATCGCCACGGCAATTAATTGCCTTGTGACTGACAGGAAGACCATTAGCTCCACAGGAAGTGGACCAGAGCACAGCGGACGCCAGCAGCGGCTGTGGAGACGGCGTGACAGCGCGCGCGTGTCTCAACACTCGACATTCATCCAAACGCTCGGCTCACCTGTGACAGCTCTGTTGCTCCAACACAGCGGCAGAGAGGATTCTTACGTGAAGCTGATGATGAGTGAAACTGTAACACATCTCAGGTGAAGCCAAGCTGAAGAAGACCAAACACTCGGCTCAAACAGGAAGTGTTTGTATTCTAACGAGACACGTTCCAAAACCTCCATATGCCACACGCGCACCTTTGCTTTCTGACAGCAGCGGCATGAAAACAGAAGCAGGCCGAAACTCCCGAGTCTGAATCCCGTTCACACCAGCCTCCTGGACAGCTACAGTATCTGACCTGTACCAGCTGGTACAAAGAACTACAGACGTGTCAACAAGCTGCTGCAGGCAGAATAAAATCCAACATGAACAACACCTCAGTTTCATTAGTCGTATTTCCGTATCTTTATGCACATTTTGAAGCATCGCATTAGAAAAGGTTGATGTTAGAGCTTGGCGATATGACCTAAAAATCACCATTAATTATATAACATTTTAGCGCGATTACAAATTATCAATGATTATTTTGTCCTCACAGTTCCCTGTCGAGGTTTGTTCTGTGGTTTGTTCATCAATCATCTAAATATTAACTGATAACGTAATGTTGACGGAAAGTACAGTCTGTAAATTCACTGGCCCTCAGTTCCATGCAGCTGGTTTTGTTTCCAGTTTGCAACCTCTATTTCTTGTTTATCACAGCCATGCATAACGTCCACTTTTGACGGGTTTCATTTTTGTTCGTGTTTAAAAGAAGTTGATGGTTTAAGCTGATTACAGGTCTGAGGGTCGTCTGAAGCCGACTGTCTCTGGAGGAGGTCTGGTTTGTGTTACAGCTGAAGGTAAACAAGATGCTATCATCAGCGTAGAAACGGACACCGGTGTTATTCATGGACAGAGGAAACAGCAGGGGTCTAATATTGATCCCTGTGGGACTCCTTCAGCAGCCATATGGGGACTGTTCTGAGAGCTCATCAAAAATTGATCGGAAGACTCCATGTAAAGCAGCCTGTGTTGAACCTCTGTGTAAATAGGTAACAAATAGACAACATGTGGAGGATTAATTTACATGCTCACAGGAAGTTGATGCTGGCATTCTGACTCATTTGTTGAGTTAAGTGCAATTTATACTTCTGCGTCAAATCCACGGCGTAGCCCCGTACCCTACGCCGTCACCTACGCCGTAGCCTAACGTGCACCTCCTCAAAAATGTAACTACAAGTCAAGGCGACGCGGACTGTAAGCTCTGTGATTGGTCGGCTGGGTAGCCTTGCAACGCCTCCGAGCCGACAGGAAGTGCCCGTGCTTTGAAGTAACTTTTACTCGCGGCCAAAACAGCGGCTGTAACACGGTGGATCAATATATTTGACCGTCACAACCTGAACGAAATGACTCGTTTCACTATCAGAATGTGATCCACTCGGTCGATAACATTTGAAAGGTTACACCAGCCGCACGTTTACAATTTTACCCCCATTCATGTTAGCGTAGGGCTAACACGAAGTTAACCTGCTCGCCCGGCAAAAGTCAACACAGTGGACACTGTGGAGCTACAGCCGACTAGTGTTTGGGGGTGTAAATGCAGACACCGACGCACAAGTATGAATGCCTGGCTACGCACCTAGACCCTACGCAGGAGTATAAATGGGCCTTTAGGATCATTATTAATACTACTATTCATTTGTACTGATGTACCATTTCCTTTACTGTTGAAAAGTGTATTGTAGATGCTTTTGTTATGAACCATGTATAAATAAAACTGCATTTTATCACACTGAAGCAGCGTCTCTGCTCGACAAGTTAAATCCTCCACATTAATCCAACCCTTGCCTTCTGCTCAGAGACTAAACTTTCTGAAAACGTTTTTATTTCCAAACACTACAAACTGCCTCTTGGTTTCACTTTTTGTTATTAATTGATCACACAGACCTTGTGTAATGTTCTGTGTATAATAACGCTTTAATGTCTCACTGTGAGTTATTTTAACGTTTTCTCGCTACAGAAATATTTCCTCATGAACTCCTCCGTGTGGGCTTAAAAGTAAAGAAGGCCTGTTTGAATATTGATCGATGAATCAGATCTCCTCTCTCTTTCTTTAGAGGCCTCTTCAGTCTCACATTTCACATTATTGATCAGTAGTGATACAGCTACAGTTCAGATCCCTGAGCTATCAGGTATCAATACATCTGCAAATCAAGAAGAACCATCAACTCTTGTCTCTGTTACAGGAAACTCAACTCAATTTAAACCTGTCACACTGTTTTTCACTGGTTCTCTTCATTTTCAGCAGTCAGAGCAGCTCCTCTTCCTCCCTCTCTGACTTTACCTCCTTCTCTAATGATGCTTTCAGACCAAAAGCGAAGCATTTACATACATAGTCAATGCAAAGAAGCAGAGAGCCGCAATTTCTTGTCGGGCAGAGCGGAGGTGGCGCTGCGCCGGCCAACTCGAGCGAGAAATTTGCGTGACGCTGAGTTGCGATAGCCTGTCAGCGGTGAGATTGTTCGGACATCACCGATGGCTTCAGAGCGTTGTGTGGAGAGGGCCAGGCAGAGCGGGGAAGTAAAACTCCGCTGGTCGACGGAGAGCTACTAAACTGCAGGGAGAAGTCGAGGACAGAGCCTTCTCTCGTTGTGTGTGAACACTGAGCAGCTGTCCAGCGATAAAACCTGCGTTAGGAAATTCACCTTGATTGGTCTGAATACACAGTAACTCTTCCTCCCTCTCAGCTCAGCTTCACCTGGTTGGATAAGAAACAAAAATGAAGCCGCCTTTCTCTTCGTCTCTGCCTCCTCTCAGACTCACATCTCTCTCTCTCTCTCTCTCTCTCTCTCTCTTTCGTCAGCCTAACTGCAGGGTAATTAACATTAATTGCTGTGATTGGACGCTTTCATGTCAATTAAGAGGCTATTCATCTTCCATTACCCAATTAGCCAATCGGAGGTTGTTACTGTCACCCTGCAATGACACCGAGCACCAATAACGAGGCAACCCATGCTAACGAGCTAACGAGCAGCCTGAGAGCAGCTCAGTGATCTGTAATCACTCTGCAGTTCACTCTGGTGACACCTGAACCGACCGTCACTGTGATCACTGTCTGTTTTCTGATTCTTAAACCACATCGTCACTGAGTGTGTGAGAGTGTGTGTGAGTGTGAGAGTGTGTGTGTCCTTCACCGATGACCTGAGGCTTTACTGTTTGTTTACTGAACCATGTAATGACGGAGCGAGAGCAGCTCTGACCTCCATCTCTGCTCTTCACCCTCTCTGAGGATTCACAGCTGGAAAACTATAAATAACTAAAGTAGCTCTGTTTGACAGCATAAAATAAAACATATGAAAACATAAATAAACAATTTTATTCTAAAAACGTCACTTACAGAAAATCCACATGTGGCTCGTAAACATTTTACATGTGAAAATGTGTTAAAATCACATGTGAAATATACAGTCCCATGGTGTAATGTGTGAAACTCATGTAAATTCCCTGTGGGATCACACGTGAAACACATGTGGTAGCGCGACTCCTACATGTGGAAAACATGGAAGTCCCTGTGGGTTTTCAGTAAGGAATTTTATATTTCAAAGTGTATTTTTCTAACAAATTCTTTTGATCATTCTCGGTAATTAGATTTTAGTAGAGAGAGAGTGCGTTGTGGTTGAAGAACCTTATTTTCTACATTTAAGAGGACAAGTGTAGAAGAGTTATTTACACACAACAGAATACTTTAATAAAACTCTGTCAGCAGCATCGTGTTTCTGCTCCGACCGACTGATCAGGGCCAATCAGGAAGCCAAACGTGAGCGTCATCGTTTCCACCCGTCGGCACGAACACGCCGCCCCGGAGTTTAAAACCAGAACGGGCTGAGCAGCGTTTTCACACTTCAACGTTTCAGTCTGGACGCGAGGAAACGCAGCAGAAGGTCTGAGTGTTATAATGAACACGGGGTAATGTGGCAGGAGCCTCCGCCTATCAGAGAGTCAGCTAAAGCTATAAGTGCAGAGCTGCTCCTTCAGGTTAGAGCTGAGGGCAAACTGTGCTCACATCAACAGAAGTAAATGGATGTGCAAGTGTGCGAGCGTGTACCTCCATGTTGCTGACCCGCCCCTCCTGGAAGGAGCAGTCCTGCAGGTTGTTGGTGCAGACGTGACGATATTTACACCAGTGACACGGAAACACACTGCTGACACAGGAAGTGCACCTGGGGGGGGAGAAAGAAGAGGTTGAAAACATGGCCGCCCTCTGACCTTCAGGACGTCATCAGGGCTGCGGCGTTTGTTTTCACAGAGATGAGTTTGTGTTTGTGAGACTAGGAGGACAGGAGAGGAGACGAGAGAGGAGACAGAAGAGGAGATGAGAGAGGAGACAAGAGAGGAGACAAGGGAGGAAAGGAGAGGAGACGAGAGAGGAGACAGGAGAGGAGACAGAAGAGGAGACGAGAGAGGAGACAGGAGAGGAGACGAGAGAGGAGACAAGGGAGGAGAGGAGAGGAGACGAGAGAGGACACAGAAGAGGAGATGAGAGAGGAGACGAGAGAGGAGACAAGAGAGGAGACAAGGGAGGAGAGGATAGGAGACGAGAGAGGAGACAGAAGAGGAGACGAGAGAGGAGACAAGGGAGGAGAGGAGAGGAGACGAGAGAGGAGACAAGGGAGGAAAGGAGAGGAGACGAGATAGGAGACAGGAGAGGAGACGAGAGAGGAGACGAGAGAGGAGACAAGGGAGGAAAGGAGAGGAGACGAGAGAGGAGACAGAAGAGGAGACGAGAGGAGACAGGAGAGGAGACAGAAGAGGAGACAAGAGAGGAGACAGGAGAGGAGACAGGAGAGGAGACAGGAGAGGAGACGAGAGAGGAGACAAGGGAGGAGAGGAGAGGAGACGAGAGAGGAGACAGAAGAGGAGATGAGAGAGGAGACAAGAGAGGAGACAAGGGAGGAAAGGAGAGGAGACGAGAGAGGAGACAGGAGAGGAGACAGAAGAGGAGACGAGAGAGGAGACAGGAGAGGAGACGAGAGAGGAGACAGAAGAGGAGATGAGAGAGGAGACAAGAGAGGAGACAAGAGAGGAGACAAGGGAGGAGACAGGAGAGGAGACAGGAGAGGAGACAGGAGAGGAGACGAGAGAGGAGACAAGGGAGGAGAGGAGAGGAGACGAGAGAGGAGACAGAAGAGGAGATGAGAGAGGAGACAAGAGAGGAGACAAGGGAGGAAAGGAGAGGAGACGAGAGAGGAGACAGGAGAGGAGACAGAAGAGGAGACGAGAGAGGAGACAGGAGAGGAGACGAGAGAGGAGACAAGGGAGGAGAGGAGAGGAGACGAGAGAGGACACAGAAGAGGAGATGAGAGAGGAGACGAGAGAGGAGACAAGAGAGGAGACAAGGGAGGAGAGGATAGGAGACGAGAGAGGAGACAGAAGAGGAGATGAGAGAGGAGACGAGAGAGGAGACAAGGGAGGAGAGGAGAGGAGACGAGAGAGGAGACAAGGGAGGAAAGGAGAGGAGAGGAGACGAGAGAGGAGACGAGAGAGGAGACAAGGGAGGAAAGGAGAGGAGACGAGAGAGGAGACAGAAGAGGAGACGAGAGGAGACAGGAGAGGAGACAGAAGAGGAGACAAGAGAGGAGACAGGAGAGGAGACGAGAGAGGAGACAGAAGAGGAGACGAGAGAGGAGACAAGGGAGGAGAGGAGAGGAGACGAGACAAGGGAGGAGAAGAGAGGAGACGAGAGAGGAGACAGAAGAGGAGACGAGAGAGGAGACAAGGGAGGAGAGGAGAGGAGACGAGACAAGGGAGGAGAAGAGAGGAGACGAGAGAGGAGACAAGGGAGGAGAGGAGAGGAGACAGGAGAGGAGACAGGAGAGGAGACAGGAGAGGAGACGAGAGAGGAGACGAGAGAGGAGACAGGAGAGGAGACAGGAGAGGAGACGAGAGAGGAGACAGAAGAGGAGACAGGAGAGGAGACAGAAGAGGAGACAGGAGAGGAGACAGGAGAGGAGACGAGAGAGGAGACGGGTTCAGACTCACGAGTTGAGCACAGAGCAGTTGTAGTAGATGAAGCTGGTGCTGATGAACTGGAGTCCGGTCTCTGAGGAACGTAGACTCAGCTGGACCTCTCGCTTCTCTCCTGAAGGGAACGAGGTAACGTTACTCACAGTACCCTGATAAAGTACCCTGAGACAGTACTCAGTACTCTGAGACAGTACTCAGTACCCTGATACAGTACCCTGAGACAGTAGTCAGTACTCTGAGACAGTACTCAGTACTCTGATACAGTACCCTGATACAGTACTCAGTACCCTGATACAGTACTCTGATACAGTACTCACACTCTGATACAGTACCCTGATAAAGTACCCTGAGACAGTACTCAGTACTCTGAGACAGTACTCAGTACCCTGATACAGTACCCTGAGACAGTAGTCAGTACTCTGAGACAGTACTCAGTACTCTGATACAGTACCCTGATACAGTACTCAGTACCCTGATACAGTACTCTGATACAGTACTCAGTACTCTGATACAGTACCCTGAGACAGTACTCAGTACTCTGATACAGTACTCTGATACAGTACTCAGTACTCTGATACAGTACCCTGAGACAGTACTCAGTACTCTGATACAGTACTCAGTACCCTGATACAGTACCCTGATACAGTACTCAGTACCCTGAGACAGTACTCAGTACCCTAAGACAGTACTCAGTACCCTGATACAGTACTCCGTACCCTGATACAGTACTCTGATACAGTACTCAGTACCCTGATACAGTACTCAGTACCCTGATACAGTACCCTGATACAGTACTCAGTACGCTGATACAGTACTCAGTACCCTGATACAGTACTCAGTACCCTGATACAGTACTCAGTACCCTGATACAGTACTCTGATACAGTACTCAGTGCCCTGATACAGTACTCAGTACCCTGATACATGATACAGTACTCAGTACCCTGATACAGTACTCAGTACCCTGATACAGTACTCTGATACAGTACTCAGTGCCCTGATACAGTACTCAGTACTCTGATACAGTACTCAGTACCCTGATACAGTACTCAGTACCCTGATACAGTACTCTGATACAGTACTCAGTGCCCTGATACAGTACTCAGTACCCTGATACAGTACTCAGTACCCTGATACAGTACTCTGATACAGTACTCAGTACCCTGATACAGTACTCAGTACCCTGATACAGTACCCTGATACAGTACCCTGATACAGTACTCAGTACTCTGATACAGTACTCACTACCCTGATACAGTACCCTGATACAGTACTCAGTACCCTGATACAGTACTAAGTACCCTGATACAGTACCCTGATACAGTACTCAGTACCCTGATACAGTACCCTGATACAGTACTCAGTACCCTGATATAGTACCCTGAGACAGTATTCAGTACTCTGAGACAGTACTCAGTACTCTGATACAGTACCCTGATACAGTACCCTGATACAGTACTCAGTACCCTGATACAGTACCCTGATACAGTACTCAGTACCCTGATACAGTACCCTGATACAGTACCCAGTACCCTGATACAGTACCCAGTACCCTGATACAGCACTCAGTACCCTGATACAGTACTCAGTACTCTGCGACAGTACTCTGATACAGTAGTCAGTACTCTGATACAGTACCCTGATACAGTACTCAGTACCCTGATACAGTACCCTGATACAGTACCCTGATACAGTACTCAGTACCCTGATACAGTACTCAGTACCCTGATACAGTACCCAGTACCCTGATACAGTACCCTGATACAGTACCCAGTACCCTGATACAGCACTCAGTACCCTGATACAGTACCCTGAGACAGTACTCAGTACTCTGCGACAGTACTCAGTACTCTGATACAGTAGTCAGTACTCTGATACAGTACCCTGATACAGCACTCAGTACCCTGAGACAGTACCCTGATACAGTACTCAGTACTCTGCGACAGTACTCAGTACTCTGATACAGTAGTCAGTACTCTGATACAGTACCCTGATACAGCACTCAGTACCCTGAGACAGTACCCTGATACAGTACTCAGTACCCTGATACAGTACTCTGAGACAGTACTCAGTACTCTGATACAGTACTCAGTACCCTGATACAGTACCCTGATACAGTACTCAGTACCCTGATACAGTACTCTGATACAGTACTCAGTACCCTGATACAGTACTCTGATACAGTACCCAGTACCCCGATACAGTACCCAGATACAGTACCTTGATACAGTACCCAGTACTCTGATACAGTACCCTGATACAGTACTCAGTACCCTGATACAGTACTCTGAGACAGTACTCAGTACTCTGATACAGTACTCAGTACCCTGATACAGTACCCTCATACAGTACTCAGTACCCTGATACAGTACTCTGATACAGTACTCAGTACCCTGATACAGTACCCAGTACTCTGATACAGTACCCAGTACCCTGATACAGTACCCAGATACAGTACCCTGATACAGTACTCAGTACTCTGATACAGTACCCTGATACAGTACTCTGATACAGTACCCAGTACCCTGATACAGTACCCAGATACAGTACCCTGATACAGTACCCAGTACCCTGATACAGTACCCAGTACCCTGATACAGTACCCAGTACCCTGATACAGTACCCAGATACAGTACCCTGATACAGTACCCAGTACTCTGATACAGTACCCAGTACCCTGATACAGTACTCAGTACCCTGATACAGTACCCTGATACAGTACTCAGTACCCTGATACAGTACTCTGATACAGTACCCAGTACCCTGATACATTACCCTGATACAGTACTCTGATACAGTACCCAGTACCCTGATACAGTACCCAGTACCCTGATACAGTACTCTGATACAGTACCCAGTACCCTGATACAGTACTCAGTACCCAGTACCCTGATACAGTACTCTGATACAGTACCCAGTACCCTGATACAGTATTCAGTACCCTGATACAGTATTCAGTACCCTGATACAGTACCCTGATACAGTACCCAGTACCCTGATACAGTATTCAGTACCCTGATACAGTACTCAGTACCGTAGGTGTGTGTGGGCGTCGGCAGGTCTCTCAGTGACGGGGACAGACAGGTCACCTGACCTTTAGCCTGCACCTCTCCTGGGGTTTCACTCAGGTCCTCGAACACGCAGGACACGCCCCCTGACAGCGCCGGCACGTTCTGCACACGAATGGTCAACTGCGGAGAGAGAGAGGGGTCATACATGAGGGCAGGTGCGTGTGACATCACCAGTGTTTACCTGCTGCCGGCACACAAAGCGACTGGTCCACCCGGCTGTCAATCAATACGTCACCCGTGTGTGTGCGTACCTGTGTTGCCGGGGAGGTGACAGACATGTTGCTCGGGGTAACGGAGATGTCGACACACTGGTCCAGCCGGGTGTTGAAGTGCTGAGACTCCTCCCACTTGTCACACGCTTCCTGTCTGGAACACCTGGAGGGGTCAAAGGTCACCGCGAGGTGGTGATCAATCACTTTATTTTTATTTCATTCGTCATTAATAATAAGTTCTTATTAATTATTATTTAGAGGAACAGAGACCAGGAAGCAGGGGAGGCCTAATATCACAGCTAACGTGAGTTAGCTAACCAAGCTAGCTAGCTCCGCCCCCTCATCCAAATATGGTCACGTCCGGTTCCAAAAAGACAAGATGGCCAAAATGCCAAAGTGGAGGCTTCAAAACAGTGGTCCACAAACCAGCGGGGACGTCACGGCGGCCACGCCCACTTCTTTATACGGTCTGTGAAGCCGTCACGCTACAGGACCAATACTGTGTTCAGACCCGCCTCGGGAACGAGTGTTGGACGCATGTCGGCCCGGTTCTCCTCTGCTGCAGATTATCTTCACGTCTTAAGAACAAATACACTAAGATGAGTTTTAACATTAATCCATTCTTTGTGTAAGGCGAAAAGCTAACCGCCGCCGCCGCCTCTCACGTCTTTAGTTTTAAAAGCATTTCCCCTCAAACAGAATCTAAATAATAATGTTAAGAACAACAGATGGAGACAGGACGAGGAAGCAGAGCGACAGGTAGAGACCACCTGTCCGTCTGTCGGCTACTCTGTGTGTTGCTATGACAACAGAAGCAGCCAATAATCACACGGTTTGATTTTATTGGATCAGATCTGAACATTTTATGCCATTTAATGATCTTTCAGCGCTGCCAGAGACTGACAGGACTGCAGACTGAGCACATGCTCAGCGCCGCCCCCGCCGATCCAGGATCAATATTAGATGGTTTACATTATCGAGTCTTCACGATGAGGTCAGCCTGAGCCACCGCACCACGTCTGGAACAGCCAGGCTTTTACTTTGGCAGTCACAGGCTTTTACTTTGAAGGGGGAACAAACTGGCGGTTATCCAGAGAGGAACTTCCTGCCTGGACGCGGAACATCAAACACTTCTGGTGATGCCAACGTGTGTGTGTGAACCATTTATAGAAACATTAATGACGCCTCATGGGAACACACACACACACGGCATGATGGGAAATGTTCTTTATCTTTGTTTATATCTTTTCTCCTGCAGCCTCAGTTCCTCTTCGCGGTCAGGAGTTTGTGGACGGCTGAACATGCGTGACGCCACGTTGGTTCCCTGCTGCCTGCTGGTTCGGTCTCTGCTCCAGATGTGGAACCAGCTGCAGGTGAACTTCAGCAGAGGTGCAGCACTGACCAGACTCTCCAACGCAGGCATGAAGTGCAAATACTTTCTTTCTGTACTTTACTTTAAGATGTTGCAACTTTTACAGCAGCCCCTGAATGCAGCAGCCCCTGAATGCAGCTGCAGCAGCCCCTGAATGCAGCAGCCCCTGAATGCAGCAGCCCCTGAATGCAGCAGCCCCTGAATGCAGCAGCCCCTGAATGCAGCAGCAGCCCCTGAATGCAGCAGCCCCTGAATGCAGCAGCCCCTGAATGCAGCAGCCGCAGCCCCTGAATGCAGCAGCCGCAGCCCCTGAATGCAGCAGCCCCTGAATGCAGCAGCCCCTGAATGCAGCAGCCCCTGAATGCAGCAGCCCCTGAATGCAGCAGCAGCAGCCCCTGAATGCAGCAGCCCCTGAATGCAGCAGCAGCAGCCCCTGAATGCAGCAGCCCCTGAATGCAGCAGCAGCAGCCCCTGAATGCAGCAGCCCCTGAATGCAGCAGCCCCTGAATGCAGCAGCCCCTGAATGCAGCAGCAGCAGCCCCTGAATGCAGCAGCAGCAGCCCCTGAATGCAGCAGCCCCTGAATGCAGCAGCAGTGGAAAGCAGATGTTTAACTAATGATGTTGACTCTGTGTGAATCAACTCCGCCCAGCTGATGAGACACCGGCGTACGCCATGATAGTAATGACGTGAACCCGCTCTGGGTTTTCAGAGAGTTCTGCTCTTTATCAGAAGTTCACATGTCTGTGGATCTGTGGTGAGACTTCTGCCTCCTTGTCTCATCCTAACATCCAGTCTGAAGGGGAAACGACCACAGCAGCAGTGATGCAGGCTGCTGGCTACATTTTACTGGTCGGACTGTAAACCGACCATCCGACGGCCGCTGTACTCTAAACGGCTAACGGCGCTCGATGAAGCTGAACTTTGGCCCGACTCACCTGGAGCTGTACGCTCAGAGGCTGAAACCCCCCACACAACATCACCAGAGAGAAGAGGCGGGATTAAAGCTGCAGGCCATTAGACGCTAATATCCCCCTCACCTGACCCGACGGTCTCTTCCATCCCGCCTGCACCACCGAACCTCCCCACCGCCACTCGGTCCACCTCTAAAGGACACGCTGCCTCCCGGTGTCTGACGGAGACCGTCATGAAGTTCACGCTGTAGTTTTACTGTTTATCAACTGCTGTACATCCTCGAACAGACAAGTACTTTACCAACAACAACTACTAATGTGTAGCTAGAGCTACATCACACCACAGAGATAAAGAGGAGCTCTCACTTGTTGAAGAGGACACACCACCCGCAGTGAGGGTCTCCTGACCCCAGGCAGCCGGAGCAGCTGCCGTACTGCTCGCAGCTCTCCACGGGAAGCCTGGTCACCTGAAACACAGATCCAGCATTGTGTTAACGCGGCCGTCTGACAGCTGCGTGGTTTCAGACGTGCACAGGAAGTGCATGTCAGAGGTCAGAGGAAGGGACGCCGCTGCTCTGATGGCGTGCGGCAGCAGATGAGAACAGCCGGGTTTATTTGCTTTTGTTTTGTTTTTCCCTCTAAATGGACACAAATTAGACCCCAGGATGATGAGTTTTTGTCACATGGTCGTCCATCTGAAAGGATTTTAGCTGTTAGATGATTCATTTGTTAAAGAACGTTCATGAAACCTGAGACCAAACTGTCTCTCATCGTGCTCCTTATAGAGAAAATGAATGATTCCCCTTTGAACCCCTGAGATAGAGATGCGTTTGCTGTCTGATACTTTAAACAGAAAACATGATGGATATTTATAAGCCTTTAATTGATTATCAATGTATTATTATTATTGACCGCAACGTTACACTGACTTGGAGTTGACTGATTGGTTGAACGTGTGTGTGTGTGTGTGTTATCTCAGTGTGGTTTGGTGGTTTCCCGCTGACAGTAACAGCCTGAGGCCTGTGTGTAACACATTTGTCTTGATTTTGCAGACAGTCAGTCAGTGTGTGAATGTGTGTGTGTGGTGTCTTTTACCCAGAAGTCATTGCAGCAGAGAGACAGTAAACACAGCGGACACTTTGTCTCCGTCTCATTCAGATGTTCACACATGAATACATTCATTGTCTCACGCAGGGAGTGCTGTCCCCTCTCTGACCTTATTATCAGGTTTTTCTTAAAGAAACAGTGACGCTGCTTCTCTCTGCCAGACTTCATTTAAAAACCAGCTGATTCTACAGATTTTGTTCTCATGCAGTTTCTCCTCTGACGCATCAAGTTCAAACTGCAGACAATCTGCTTACAGAAACCCCTCACATACAAGTACTCGCCTTCATATATTTTATATGTGAAATGTATTTATTGATGTGAAAACATCAATTACAAAACTTGTTTCACGTGTGATGAAGTCACATTTAGGCACACCGTGTTTGGGATCATGTGATCATATCACAATGCTGATTCAACTTTTTAAAGTTTTCTTTTATGAAGAGATTATTTTGTTTGTCCAAAGTCAGAACTTCCTCTGGAAATCTGCTGGTTAAGAAGTTGCTACACAACACGGCCAAAAGTTTGTGGACACTCCAGGAGGAAATCTGATTTTACAAATGTTATTTTCCACTCAAACAGTTGCAGTTTATGGAGATGTGTTTGTTTGTTCCATGATTAGTGCTGCAGGATCAGAGACATCAGAGTCTCACTGGCAGCCAGCTGAACTCAGCAGCTGTGCTCTGACATCAGGCCCAAGACACACGAAGAATTTCTAAATAATCAACAAATAAAATCTGAATACGAGCATATTTCTGTGTGTCGTCAGCTGCACAGGAAGTCACAGTTGTTGAACTCAGCTCTGCTTCCTCTCAGCGGTACATTAAGAGTTTTAACATGGGACACGCAGCGGCGCCAGCTGAGCAATATTCACGTTCACAACTTCCTGTCTGCAGATGGTAAAACAACAGAATTCACATTCAAACACACACACACACACACACACACTCAGCCTCCCTTATAAATAACTGCAGAGCCACTGACTTACTGTGTGTGTGTCCCAAGTTAAAACTCTTATTGTTACAGAACTTATACAGAAAACTTCTTTGTTTTCTGTATCTATTGAAAAACCTAATGCAGAACTTCCATTGGAAATCTGCAGATTTAACTGTCCTTTGATGCAGAGATTATTGTCTAAAGTCATTAGTCAGAATTTGTATTAGAAATCTGCAGATTTAACTCAACAACTCTTTTCTTCTTGGATAAAAAAAAACAAGTCAGAACTTCCATTGTAATTTTTCTAATCTAAGTCTGAGCGGTGGAAACATCCAGACTTTTGTGCTTAAGGATGGTGAGAACACAGTGAACAGGTTAATGTAGCGCCTCCATCAGGTCATCCGAGTGTTTGGATGGACTTCATAAACACAAACTGAGCAGAGACACAGAGGACACGGTGTGGGTGTGTTTTACCTGTCTGTCACTCAGCAGGTAGATGTACTGATGGTCCGGACTGAACACCATGTCTCTCAGGATCGGCTTCCCTTCCACCACCGTCACAGTCTCATACAGCAAAGCATTCTGGGCCGGCGGTGGGATTCCATCCACCCGGATCTGAAACACACAAACGGATCAACATGTTAGCCTGATGCTAACAGAACACGCTGAAAGCAGATGGAGAAATGCTAACATGATGGAGGATCACGCAGAAACCAGCATTAATATACATTTAATCACAGAGCTCACTTTATTTTCAAAACCAGAGAGACCACAAGACGTCCTTTCCAAATCTGTAAATCTACTTTCTTTATTGATTACTGGTGAAAAACGACCTCGGAATATAAAACTTCACATGCATTTATGAACGGCTTTAGTGTTCTGGAGAGTTTGGCTTGTGTGATACCGGCGTGCCTTCAAAGGGAAGCCCTCTTTTAAAGGTAAAGGTGAGTTTCATAGTGAGGACAAACAGCTCCAACACGAACTGCTGCCGTCAGACATTTCTGTTTCTCCACCTGTTCAATAAACATGTAAATACAACATATAAACCAGCTTTGGAGCCGTTAGGGGTTCTTTTCTTCTGATGAAGTAAAGTTTCATTTCCAAAGCCAGACACAAGACTTCCTCTCTGAGCCTGCAAATTTAGTTTCCTTCTTTCTAGCAAAAACACATTTTTACAAAAGTTAATGGAAATGACCAAATCATGTCAAACTTCAAATACCATCCAAACTTTTACTATTAAATCACCTGCTGGTCAGCAAGTAAAAGACAACAAACAAACGGCTAAAATAAATTAATCAAAATCAGTGCCAAATGATGGTGATGATAATCGTGATAATAATGATGGTGGTGATAGTCGTGATAATGGTGGTGATAATGGTGATGATGCTGTGGTGATGATGGTGGCGATAATGTTGGTGATAATGATGACGACGATGGTGGTGATAATGATGACGACGATGGTGGTGATAATGGTGGTGATAATGGTGATGATGCTGTGGTGATGATCATAATGATGGTGGTGATAATGTTGGTGATAATGATGATGACGATGGTGGTGATCATGTTGGAAATTATAGTGGTCATGGTGATAATAATGTTGGTGATAATGATGGTGTTGATCATGTTGGAAATTATAGTGGTCATGGTGATAATAATGTTGGTGATAATGATGACGACGATGGTGGTGATAATGGTGGTGATAATGGTGATGATGCTGTGATGATGATCATAATGATGGTGGTGATAATGTTGGTGATAATGATGGTGGTGATCATGTTGGAAATTATAGTGGTCATGGTGATAATAATGTTGGTGATAATGATGGTGAGTGTATCTGTGATGATGGTGGTGATAATGTTGGTGATAATGATGACGACGATGGTGGTGATAATGATGACGACGATGGTGGTGATAATGATGACGACGATGGTGGTGATAATGGTGGTGATAATGGTGGTGATAATGGTGATGATGCTGTGGTGATGATCATAATGATGGTGGTGATAATGTTGGTGATAATGTTGGTGATAATGATGATGACGATGGTGGTGATCATGTTGGAAATTATAGTGGTCATGGTGATAATAATGTTGGTGATAATGATGGTGTTGATCATGTTGGAAATTATAGTGGTCATGGTGATAATAATGTTGGTGATAATGATGACGACGATGGTGGTGATAATGGTGGTGATAATGGTGATGATGCTGTGATGATGATCATAATGATGGTGGTGATAATGTTGGTGATAATGATGGTGGTGATCATGTTGGAAATTATAGTGGTCATGGTGATAATAATGTTGGTGATAATGATGGTGAGTGTATCTGTGATGATGGTGGTGATAATGTTGGTGATAATGATGACGACGATGGTGGTGATAATGATGACGACGATGGTGGTGATAATGATGACGACGATGGTGGTGATAATGGTGGTGATAATGGTGATGATCATAATGATGATGGTGATAATGTTGGTGATAATGATGGTGGTGATCATGTTGGAAATTATAGTGGTCATGGTGATAATAATGTTGGTGATAATGATGGTGAGTGTATCTGTGATGATGGTGGTGATAATGTTGGTGATGATGATGATAATGGTGGTGGTGATGATGATAATGATGGTGATGATGATGATGATGATGATGACGGTGATGATGATGGCGGTGATGATGATGGCGGTGATAATGTTGGAAATGATATTGATGGTGATAATGTTGGAAATGATAGTGGTGATGGTGATATTGAGGTATTGATGGTGATGTTGGTGATAATGATGGTGGTGATGATGATGATGATAGTGATCATGGTGGTAATGGTGAGTGTATATCTGTGTGAGTGTGATGTTAAATACAGCAGAGGGCTGATGAGGAGACGAGCAGTCTGTTTGAAAATGTGGAGCGACTAAAATAAGATTCCCCAAATCTCCCCAAAACCTCCCGCCTCCCTCCGTGTCTGACCCAGAAAAACACCAGAGGAAGAGGAAGAGGAGGAGGGAGGGGGGCGTAGAAAGAGAGGGGGGGCATGAGGAGAGAAGGAAGGAGAAAATGACAAGGAAGGAAGGAAGGAAGGAAGGAAGGAAGGAGGTGGGACCGAGGAGAAGGAAGGAAGGAAGGAGAGAATGAGAGGAGCTGAATGGGAGAGAGGAATGGAGAGAAGGAAGGATGTAATGCAGGGAAAACAGAAAGGAAAGGAAGCAAGCAGAGGTGGTGGGAAGGAAAGAAATTAAGAAAGCAGGGAATAAAAGAAAAGAAGGAAGGAAAGAAACAAAGGGGAGGAGATGAGGAGAACGGGAGAGAAGGAAAGAGAGGAGGAAGGAAAAAGGAGGTCAGAAAGGAAACAAGTGAGGAACCAAAATGGGAATTAAAGAAAAAACGGAAGATAAAAACAAAGACGAGGGAAGCCGAGCGAGCGATGAAGGAGGAGTGTGTGTAGTTCTCTCAGTGTGTTAATTAGCTGCCTGCTCGTTAAGCAGCCGAGCTTAATTAGAGCTGACGAGCCTCACACACACACACACACGCAGATACACACTCACACACACACTGATGAGGCAGCAGGTCTGACTCACAACAGAACCCACAGTTACACAATCCTGTTTCACCAAGACACACTCACACACACTCACACTCCGTCACACTCGGCAGCAGAGCGAGGGAGGAGACGTTAAAGTAGGACACTGCAGCAGACGGCGAATGCTTCTCACTTTCTGACAGAAATCGTATGAAAGCGTATTTAAAATAATAATCCGTCAGTTTTCACAGGAGCCACACACCAAACCCTTTGTAAAAATGAGTCCGTTTTATTTTCTGACGGCTGTTTTTTGTTCTCTTTAGACGGAGCTAGGCTAGCAGTTTCCTCTCGCTTCCAGTCTTTGTGCTAAGCTAAGCTGAATTCAATAAAAAGGCTTTCAATACATTTAGCAAGCAGAAGAAGGAACATTCAAAGTGTCTCAGAGCCGCCGAAGCTCCAACTCTGCCAGCTTGGCCTCTCTCTTCCTCAGCAGCACAAACACACCTAAGAAAATGAAACGTTAGACATTTCTGATAAAAGCATTTGGTGTTGGGAAATTCGTCTTGTGTGGCATCAGCTTTAAATTAAATCTTTCATTTCCATCAGCAGCCGTTAGTGACGTGTAGAGCTGAAGGTCATTTTAATCAAATACGGTGCCGCTGGTTTCTTCTGCAGCTTCACAGATCTGGTTTTCTGCCAGAAAAATATCTCTAACACATCAGAGGAAGACGAGAACGCCGGTTTGACCAAATCTGCCCAAACAGAAAGATCATCGGAGGAAACAAGAGAAGAAGATGGAAACAGAAGAAGGCAGCGAGCCGGAGAAGAAGAATGGAGTAACAGAGGAAGTGACCTCCGACCCCTGGAATCAAACCGTCGTCACCTACTTTGTTCTGCGCTCGGCCCGAGGACTCACGGAGACAGCAGACAGATTGTCCCGGGGTCACAGGTTAAAGGTCACGTGTCAGAGAGAGACAGACACACTCAGTCTGTAAGATCAAACCCGAGACTTTCATTAGCCGGCAGGATCGAGTGACAACAACAAATCGGGCTCTGCAGCTGCCGACGAGCTGAGCGCGCTCGGTGGCGCCCGCCCATCCACCGCACATCACTTCCTGATGCTCAGAGCCCGCAGCGGTGCTGTGAGCAAACATCAGCGTGCTGACAGCAGGTGTTAGCATTCCCTCCAAAACGTAAGCACACGTCGCGGCGACGCAGAGCACAAGGACTGTGATTGGTCGGCTTGGTAGGGATTGATATTAAACATGCACTGTTGTTTCCTGTGGGTCCGGCCTGTGTTAGGAGGAAATTAGGTGCTGCATGAATTATTATTATGTTGGCAGCATCAAATTATACTCATTTCATCAGGTCGGCCTACAGACCACAAGAAACACAAAGTTCAGCTCAGCGTGTTGTTCAGAGAGCGCTCAGTGCAAAACGCACAGTTCAACCACCAATGAATGAGTCACAGCACAAACCTCTTTTCTGGATCCAGCGAGCAAACAAACAAAAACACTCAGTTTGAGGTTCAACACAAGAGTTGGCCAATGAAAATAAAACAGAGTGACGCCTCTGGCGTCTGACCGACAAGCCCCCCCCCGATGCTCTGGCTCAGGACAGACTGGACTCCTTCTGGAACGGTCAGTCAGCTGACTGCTGGCTGTGTGTGAGACGCCGATCGCCAAAATACGCTTACCGTACTACACGTGTCTTTCCGTTTTCCCTGTCCACCAAAGTGGCGTTTAACCCGGCGATGTCACCCGCCACGTCAACAATGCTAGGGCGCAGCGTAGGGCGTAACTTAGAGAATCGTGTGTGTTTCATGTTCTTATTTCTCAGGGGGACCTGAATGCAAAATAACTTGATGGGGACTTGTGTCACCATGAGGACGAGCTTCAGGGTCCAGACTTGGTTTTAGGGTTCAGGTTAGAGAATGCATAATGTGAACGAGAGGTCCCCACGGGGATAGAGGAACAAACGTGTGTGTGTTTGTCAGACTGAGGGTGGGAACATACAAACACAGGAAGTGAGCAAACAGGAAGTTCACACTGAAAGTCACCGGAAGTCATTTTACAAGTGATGGTTCTCACCACAAATTACCCTGAACGCACAGAATAGTGATGACAGAAGTTCAGCTCGTAGAGCAAAACACAACCTGCACAAATAGAAAAGGAATAACATACAAAGTAAATATAGACGCATCTACTAAAATCCACACGCAGGTAAATAAAAAAACATGTATATGATCATTTTCTAAAAAAGCTAAAAGTTTCCATAAGTGAAGCCGTTTTTCTATTTTCTTTAGAAGTAGGTCATTATAGACTTATAGATTAAGTCTTCCACTATAAATCCCAGTCAGAACCTCCATAGGAAAACGCCTGTTTTAACTCGCATAATTCTGCGTTTATTAACTTTATATAAAAAATCCAAGTCACTTCCGTTAGAAATCATCTTATTTAGTCTCTCGAGAAGAATCCAGTTCAAAACTCCCATCGGAAAAACGCAGATTTAACTTTCAGGTTTAATTGTGTGTGATAATCGTCAGTGACAGAGACAGTAGCAAAGTGAAGTCCTGCAGCAGCTTTCACATTTCAGGAAACCAATCAACCTGAAGTTACCACACACACACACACACACACGCACACACACACACGAACGAACACACACACACGAACGAACACACCCACCCGCGGCTGCAGCTGCCTGAAATTCCACTGTAATGCAATACCTCCGAGTATATGTGTGTGTGTGTGTGTGTGTGTGTTAAATGTGTGGTCCAGTCCAATACTGGGGGGGGGGGGTTTCCAACCCTATTACACATAATACACTGTGTGTCTGTGTGGGAAGGGGGGGGTAAATGCTGATAGTACCCATTTTGAACACCATGCCAGCTATATGACCAATGGCTCTGGTAACTGATCGGATTAGTCACTGACACACACACACACACACACTCAGCTGCTAAGTACTATTATTACTCCGTTAACTGCAGCTCCACTAACTGTCAGTGACTATTAACGGGCTGAAACACACTGATTAACGTCTCTGCCTCTCATTCACAAACACAGAACACTGCTACTATTCTTCATTGCCTATCTGTTAATATTGTAAAATCCTTTATATTTACTGTAAATACTTTATCTTTAGGTTTATGTTTGATTTTATTTTCCACTTACCAACTTTCTCTTATTATTTCTATCCCTTAAAACAAAGATTTCTGATTCTGAACGTTGCCCGTTTGAGACGTCTAACACGTGATCGTGACACTCATGTAATTTCTGTAGGATTTCTTTTCTTTCTTTGTTTATCAAAAAAAACAAATGCAGAACTTCTACTTGGAATCTGCTGATTTATTAAAACTCATTTTATTAAACTTAGTTTCTTTGATTTGTTAACCAATGAAGAACTTCTATTGGAAACCAACTGATTTAAGTCTTCTTATACACTGATATTTTCAGGGTTTATTAAAATACCTAATATGAAATCTGAAGAAGTAAGACCATCCGCTAAAGAGTTTAGGCAAACGATAAAAAGACGCTTGTGAGGCAGAAATACATTTTTTTCCTGTTAATCATCTCGTGACCCTTAAGATTGATCTCCGGGCCCCTTGTGGGGAAGCTGACCCCCCATGATGGCTCTGAAAGATCACTGCATACTGCAGCATTAAAATTTTGCTTCTCTGGAACCGAGAGGCCCAAAGCAAACGAGGAAAAAATCCGACGCAGACCAACTGAAGAATGCGGAGACGGACGTCCACATACTTTTGGCCATGACCCCTTTGACAAGTCACTAAACGGTGTGAAGTCAAATAAAGGAGCAAAATGTTCACTTTTCAGAGAATCTCAGCGCGTGTTAGATATTTCAGTGAAGACCTTGAATTGAGTGTTTTTCTGAAGGGAGTCTGGTTCAGTCAGACACGAGTATCCGTTAACAGACTCATTCAATCTGTCTGCCTCCCTCTGACACACACATCACACTGAAACCCAACACGGCGTGCACTTTCACTACAGCACGCATACACACACACGCTGCGCTCAGGTTTCACCCAGCTGCCGCCGCCTCTCACACTGAACTCTCACTAATGTGGACACATTGGAAAATTGTGTTTTCCTCAAGTTCCCTTTTGATGCCAAAGCGCCTCGACGACAGAGAGCCTCAGCGTGTCGCCCTGAAACCAGCAGGTGTCGGAGCTGCTGGACCCAGTTCCTCTACTCAAACATCTGATCAGATATGAACCAGCTGAATCTCTTTAAAGCTCACGTCCTTTATTTCTACTTTACTTGCTGCTCTACTGACTTTATTGATATTTTTATAATAAAATCAGTCAGAACTTCATTTGTTAATTTTGTATGAAGCACATTATAAAAGCATCCGCACATCTGTTGGAAATCAGCTGATTTAACTCTCTTCGGTCTTCGGAAAGCTGTTGCTTTAAATCTGAGAGGCATTCAGGTCCCGACGTGTCTGCAGAAAGACACTAAGAATCTCATTTCTGAGTTTAATGACGGTCTAATCTCCTCGACTCGCGACAGCTGATCACACCGTCCAGCTGTTAGCGCTGACACATCTTTGCGTCTCTGTTGTCACGACGACAGCATCTGAATAACGAACGGGACGAGCATTTAACAGAAACTGGGACCGAGAAGTTAAAAATGTCGCCGCCACAGATCAAACAAAGACACAGTGTGTGTGTGGTGGAGCGCCGGCCCCTCCACTTAGCTCCTAAACATTGTTCAGTCAGCCATCACAGCCTGGAGGAGGAGGAGGAGGAAGGGCAGTGAACGGTGAAACAGGCGGGGGGGGAGGCAGTTAAGCTTATTAGTTCCTTCCCCTCCCCCAACACACAGTCTGTCTGTTCATTTACTGATGCAATAAACTCTTCTACAGGAACGCGTCTGCCAGGACTCTTATTTTGGTAGCCGTCTCCATCCTTCCTGTTCCAGCTTTGCAGCAGTTGCTCACTACATGGCCTCTGACCTTTGACACGGGGGCACGGTGAGACGTGTTGAGACGTCCTGTGCGCAACACGCAAACGTCGCCGCTGATCACCAGTTTGTCGGCTGGTCTAGTGAAGAAGGAAACGTCTTCAGAGCGTTGGCATTGTTGCGGTTGGTTCATTCTGCCTCAGCAGCCATGCGCTACATGTGCTTTCTCTTTCTTTGTGTTTCTTATGTTTTCTACCTGCTGAATTTGTTGTTGAGCATCAGGACTCCAGAGCTACTTCCCTACCTGAGCTGCCTTCACACGCGTCGGCTGGAAGAGCCTGCTGTATTATGGGTTTTATGTGTTAATAAAAGAAATTTACAGAGACAGAAAGGCGAGAAACAAAATCTCTTTCTTACAGCCTGAAGGTTATTTTCTTCTCCTGTCAGAACCTCCTGTGGACATCTGACCTGTGGTAACCCCCCCGCCGCCGCCGCCGCCGCCGCCGCAGGCACGAGAAACTTCAGATAAAAATAACTGATCGATTATCAAAACAGTGATTTACGGACTAATGGATCGTTTCAGAGGACTGACAGACACAACGAGAGCATCCTGTAAGCCTGGATTATCGTCACCATGGTAACAATCACTCATGATATAATAGATAATATATACCCCCCCCCGATTGAGCAGCAGAACGAGGTAGAGATAAAGAGAGAGAGAGAGAGGATGAAGTGTGAAGAGTCTTCAGCGTCTTTGGGGAGCTGACAGATTTGCTCGTTCTTCCATCATCTCCTTGGCAACCGAATCATAATTAATCCACCTCTCTGTGTGTGTGTGTGTGTGTGTATATGTGTGTGTGTGTGTATATGTGTGTGTGTGTGTGTGTGTGTATATGTATATGTGTGTGTGTGTGTGTGTATGTGTGTGTGTGTGTGTATATGTGTGTGTGTGTGTGTGTGTGTGTGTGTGTGTGTATATGTGTGTGTGTGTGTGTGTGTGTGTGTGTGTGTGTGTGTGTATATATGTGTGTGTGTGTGTGTGTGTGTGTATATATGTGTGTGTGTGTGTGTGTGTGTGTGTGTGTGTGTGTGTGTGTGTGTGTGTGTGTGTGTAATATTTGCTGTCTGTGGTGATGCAACAGTCCCTCTCCTGCAGTATGTAGGGCAGCTGTTTGCAAAGAGAGGAAGGGATGATGCAAAAGGCGAAAAGGGGGGAGGAGAATGTGTGTGTGTGTGTGTGTGTGTGTGTGGGGGGGGGGGGGGGGGGGGGGGGGGGGGGGGCAGCGGAGAGGAATGTGGAAACTTTCTGCCTCACTTTTCCTTACCTGAGTGATGAAAACCTGGATGTTCAGACGTGTTACTGATTCCCACGAAAAGCTGGACCCAGAGACACTAAAGTGAGAGACAGCTCTTGTAGCGGGGGGGGGAGTCCCACAGGGATCAATCCTGGGCCCCTTTCAGCCTGTCTGGCATTCATCTGCTGCAGGGGAACGAGTATTCAGATCCTAAAGCAACATTATGTTGTATTTTTATCTTATAGTAACAGCTTCAAACTCAGTTTGATGGGACTCTTCAGACTCTGAAGTTCTCTGGAAGAAGCCAGCTCCGTGTTCTCAGTATGGATATCACGGCAGAGACCGAAGGAGATGAGGAGGAAGAGAAAAACGGAGCAAGAGTACCATAAAACTCTGATGAACAGCCCGGGCTTTTATTTGCTAAAATCACAGAATTGACCCGGCCTTTATTTGGGACAGGCCTTTAATTCCTCTCACCCAAAACTGAAACAGGCTGCTGTGAAACATATTTGCATAAAAATCATCCAATATCAAATACACGTCCTTCGTTTGATCTAGCTCCGACAGACAGTTTCGGCGCTTTTATTTTGAAGGCAGCAGCATAAGGAAAACAGCAGCAGGCTGCAGGATCAGAGAAGTGTGGCAGAAGTTAGCAGACAGAGAGCGACGGACTTCACACGACAGGATTCACAGCCTGGATTCTGGTTCTTTTGATGGGTGGAGCCTCCCAGACTGAAGGAAGATAAATAATCAGGAACGACACATTCGGACTGAACGAGCGCTTCAGAGGTGACGGGAGGCGCCACTTTTCTCTTGTACCGGGCAGGTTACGGCGGTAAAAGAATCAGAGTTTGGGGCTCGTTGTTTCCGTCGTAACGCAACGTAACGGCGTGCAGCGTGTCCACACTGACACACTGATCAGGAACATTAATATCTGTATCGACGATCTGAGCGGCGACCCCGCGGGGTTTAACGGCTTTTAGACGTCCAGAGAACTTCTATAGAAACCAGACCAGGCTTCTAATGGAGACCTGCGTTCATTAGTCAGAACGTGTTCCCACAGCAGGCCGGGAAACGGGAGGCGGCAACTCGAGTTTTAGGGTAAATATCTGACTGGGTTTTACTGGCTGAGCAAAAAGAGCTGAGAGGATGCAGGTGTTATTAAAGAGGTGGTATTCTGCTTTTGCCTTTCCCCCGTCTCCTTTATTGAGTTATAAACCTTTTTTGTGCATGTAACAGGTTTTCAAAGTGAAAAAGCCAAAGTCCAGCCCAAAGGGAGTTCCCATCTCCCACAGAAAACTCTGCTCTGAACTGAAAACAGCTCGTTTGGAGTCCAGCCGCTTCCCTTTCATCCTTGTGACGTCACAGGGGTGAAAGCTAAATATAACGCTCGCCGAGCGGCGACTCCGACACGCCCTCAGAAACGGCGAGCTGCAGCACACAGCTCTCCTCTCCCTTCCAAACACTAGCTGCCCTCCAGGCAGTCAGTGGACATAAAGTTGTTCCTGTGATGTAGAGACAGAGCTCAGTTAAAACTTTATGGATACAGATTAATAACTCACCGCTCTGAAACTCTCGCTCCAGTCCGGCTGAACCCGAGCCGTTTACCGGCTTCTCGCTGACCCGCCCTACTCTGCTTCTGATTGGCTAGTAGTCCTTAACTAGGAACTGAGCATGTGCAACTCCCAACAAAGATCATTTAGAGACAAGATGTATCACTCCAGAGCTAAAACGGAGCCTTCAAAACAGGGTGAAAAGAGGAGCTGCAGCAATGTGCAGTCTGACAAAAATATAACCATGGAAACCTGCTCTGGTACAAACTCTGAATAAGATTATGAGCATAATACCACCTCTTCAACACAACGCCGTCCGACACTCACGCCACATCACACACAAACACATCTCACATCATGTAGCTTTAAGTAAAACATTAAAAAGTATCAGCATCAAAATATATACTCAAGTCTGTAAGTCATCTGTAATAATACTTCATTTATTTATTAATCTGCAAAGTAACTAATGTTGTCAGATAAACAGAGCTGAGTAAAAAGTACAACAGATGGAGTTCAGCAGAAGTACAAGATGGAAATTCTCAAGTACAAGTACCTCCAAATTGTGTGTTGAGTAAATGTACCGATCATCTGTGTGTAGATTTCTCTCTGTTCTCACAGGTCGACCGCAAACAGAGAAACTACGTCTGTTAAATGATGAAGTAAAAGTGTGTGCGTATTTTACTTTGGCGGGGTACGTCCTGTCGTTACGCAACAGTGGGAGAGACGTAGAGCAGAGCAGCAGCAAATACCTTCAGCATGAGGTCGGCAGTACTACTGCCAACACTGCTGCTCACACAGTACTAGTACTACTCTTACAACAGCTACTACTCTGTGTACTACAAGGGGTTCCCAACATGTGGGTCTGGACCCCCCCAGAGGCCACAGGATGATTCAAAGAACAGAAATATTTATTTTACAGGTTTTACCTCGTGAAATTCTGGATATGACCTGCGGGAATCCTTCAGTAGAGAGAGAGACAGACAGGAAGACAGAGAGACAGGTAGACAGACAGGAAGACAGAGAGACAGGTAGATAGACAGGAAGACAGAGATACAGGTAGACAGACAGGAAGACAGGTAGACAGACAGGAAGACAGAGAGACAGGTAGACAGACAGGAAGACAGAGAGACAGGTAGACAGACAGGAAGACAGAGAGACAGGTAGACAGACAGGAAGACAGAGATACAGGTAGACAGACAGGAAGACAGAGAGACAGGTAGACAGACAGGAAGACAGAGAGACAGGTAGACAGACAGGAAGACAGAGAGACAGGTAGACAGACAGGTAGTTAAAATTATACATTTTTACATCAGTCTTTGAGGGCGGGGGGTCGTTTTAGGAGAAACACTGTACTGTGTACACCACACAGTGTTTATACTCTGATACTGTGCGTACCTCATCATTTACACCTCTGTGCAGTACCTTCAGTCGCTGCTCACCTGCCGCTTCTTTACACAGGTGACACTAATAATAGACCGTCTGTCCACTTCAGGTGACTGAGAGTCCGCTGCAGCGACTTTAACGTCCGTTCTTTAAGCTCCGCCTAATTAATATTCAGGACTGATAATCTCTCAGGATCAATATTCTCCTCAGAACTAAGATGTTCCTTCTGTCCTCATGCTGCTTTGATTTATTTGTTTTATAAGGTTCTGTTGAGTTCTTTTCTCTTGTTTTCCGATCTTTGCATTTGGCCTGTTCTGCTTTCATCGATCCTCTGAACTGAGGTTAACCTCCCTGACTCTCACAGCTCACTGTGATGAAGCAGAGTGTCCATCTATGCTGGTCCTCTGAGCCACAGACCGCCAGCAGCTAACAGCAGCTAGCAGCAGCAAACAGTTAGCAGCAGCTAACAGCAGCTAGCAGCAGCAAACAGTTAGCAGCAGCTAACAGCAGCAAACAGCAGCAAACAGTTAGCAGCAGCTAGTAGCAGCAAACAGCTAGCAGCAGTTAACAGCTGCTAACAGCTAGCAGCAGCTAGCAGCAGCTAACAGCTAGCAGCAGCAGCAAACAGCAGCTAGTAGCAGCAAACAGTTAGCAGCAGTTAACAGCTGCTAACAGCTAGCAGCAGCTAGCAGCAGCTAACAGCTAACACCAGCAAACAGCAGCAAACAGCTGCTAACAGCTAGCAGCAGCTAATAGCAGCTAACAGCAGCTAACAGCTAGCAGCAGCTAATAGCAGCTAACAGCTAGCAGAATCCTACAGCTAGCAGCAGCTAACAGCTAGCATCAGCTAATAGCAGCTAACGGAGACGTTCACTTCCTGTCTCTGACTCGCTGATTACTTCATGCCTTCAGCGCTGCGTCTAATTACAGAGAGAACATTGATAAACGCTGTTAGCTGCCGATCAATTATTCCTCTCTTTTTGATGATTGTTCTTTTAATTGACGAACAGTTTTCTGATGTGACAGCTCGTTAGTTCAGATCCAGGTGAGGCTGCGAGAAGCTAATTAATTTCTGCAGGAAATAATTGTCACTCAGTTCAGTGTGTGATGAAACACGAGGTAATAACACACACACACACACACACACTCTGAAGTGTGTCAGTGACAAACATGAGACGGCGGCGCCGCCAGAGGAAACGCTAATTAAACTGTTAACGAGCTGAGCACTTGGAGCAGAGCTGCGTCAAAGCGCCTCACTTATTTTAAACCAGACAGATTCTCTACAGCGAAGGAAGCGATCGACTAGTTGATGGTTTGGTAACCAGGCGTGAGTGAGCAGGTGGGCGTGTCTCTGACAGGTGCAAAGGGAGGAGGCGTTCTGCTGTATTAGAAATGTAGCGACGCCACAGTGACGGCGCCAGCGGTGCGACCAACTGAGCGAGCAGAGGGGAGCCCACACACAGTAACACACAGTAACACACACACACAGTAACACACACACAGTAATACACACACACAGTAACACACACTCACACACACACACAGTAACACACACTCTATCACTCACACACACAGTAACACACACTGTAACACACACTGTAACACACACAGTAACACACACAGTAACACACACACAGTAACACACACACACACACACACACACACAGTAACACACACTCTATCACTCACACACACTGTAACACACACTGTAACACACACACAGTAACACACACACACACACACACACAGTAACACACACTCTATCACTCACACACACAGTAACACACACAGTAACACACAGTAACACACACACAGTAACACACACACACACACAGTAACACACACTCTATCACTCACACACACTGTAACACACACTGTAACACACACAGTAACACACACACACACAGTAACACACACTCTATCACTCACACACACTGTAACACACACTGTAACACACACAGTAACACACACACACACACAGTAACACACACTCTATCACTCACACACACTGTAACACACACACACTGTAACACACACACACACACACAGTAACACACACACACACAGTAACACTCACACAGTAACACACTCACACAGTAACACACTCACACAGTAACACAGTAACACAGTAACACACACACACACAGTAACACACACACACACACTGTAACACACACACAGTAACACTCACACAGTAACACACTCACACACTCACACAGTAACACAGTAACACAGTAACACACTCACACAGTAACACACACACACAGTAACACACACACACACAGTAACACACACACACACTGTAACACACACACAGTAACACTCACACAGTAACACACTCACACAGTAACACACTCACACAGTAACACAGTAACACAGTAACACACTCACACAGTAACACAGTAACACAGTAACACACTCACACAGTAACACAGTAACACAGTAACACAGTAACACACTCACACAGTAACACACACACACAGTAACACACACACACACACACTGTAACACACACACAGTAACACACTCACACAGTAACACAGTAACACAGTAACACACTCACACAGTAACACACTCACACAGTAACACAGTAACACACACACACACTGTAACACACACACAGTAACACACTCACACAGTAACACACTCACACAGTAACACAGTAACACACTCACACAGTAACACACTCACACAGTAACACAGTAACACACACACACACACTGTAACACACACACACAGTAACACACTCACACAGTAACACAGTAACACACTCACACAGTAACACAGTAACACACTCACACAGTAACACACTCACACAGTAACACAGTAACACAGTAACACACTCACACAGTAACACAGTAACACAGTAACACAGTAACACAGTAACACAGTAACACAGTAACACACTCACACAGTAACACACTCACACAGTAACACACTCACACAGTAACACAGTAACACACTCACACAGTAACACACTCACACAGTAACACACTCACACAGTAACACAGTAACACAGTAACACAGTAACACACTCACACAGTAACACACTCACACAGTAACACACTCACACAGTAACACACTCACACAGTAACACACTCACACAGTAACACACTCACACAGTAACACACTCACACAGTAACACACTCACACAGTAACACACTCACACAGTAACACAGTAACACAGTAACACACTCACACAGTAACACACTCACACAGTAACACAGTAACACAGTAACACACTCACACAGTAACACACTCACACAGTAACACACTCACACAGTAACACACTCACACAGTAACACAGTAACACAGTAACACACTCACACAGTAACACACTCACACAGTAACACACTCACACAGTAACACAGTAACACAGTAACACACTCACACAGTAACACACTCACACAGTAACACAGTAACACAGTAACACACTCACACAGTAACACACTCACACAGTAACACAGTAACACAGTAACACACTCACACAGTAACACACTCACACAGTAACACAGTAACACACACACACACTGTAACACACACACACACACAGTAACACACACACACACACACAGTAACACACACACACACACACAGTAACACACACACACACACACACACACTGTAACACACACACACAGTAACACACACACACACACACACTGTAACACACACACACAGTAACACACTCACACTGTAACACATTCACACCCTGGAGACCAGCGGCTTCCAAAGAACCGTTCCAGGTAGAACCCTTCACCTGCGTGGATCCGTACGCCTCAACGTGACCCGCATGCGCAGAAGAAGAACACGACGTCACACACAGCAGCCGTTGCAGGCTACAGAAGTAAGCAAGGAGCAGCAGAGGTTAGCTGCTGTTAGCTCACGGGAGACTCCCGTTTTTCCATTGTCCTCTCACGGGTCACACAAGAGTGGAGAGGACGCTGGCGTTTAATGTTCGCCACTTCTCCGCCTTTTTCTCGTTCAGAATAGTATTTCTCTTGAGTTTTTGCACGGATTGATACGCAATTGAAGGCTTTACTCACCTACTGACATCTCCAACATCAGCGAATTGTTGGTGTCAGTGGTTTCTCCGTCGTTCCAGCGCAAGACAATAATGGACAAAAATAACAACACATCATCATATATAACATATAGCATAAAAACAAAACAATACTAATGAGTAAATATAACAGATAATCAAAAATCAGACAAAGTGCTAATACGTTTAATAACATTGAGGAGAAGGATGTAGTTGTATAGGCAGAGCAGATAAGGATTGTTGGTGTGAATTGAGGGACCTCATCTGCGGGTAAGTGCTACTTGAAAAACAGGTGGTTCTAGATCTGATGCTTCTTAGCCTTCTGCCTGATGGTAGAAGGGTCAAAAGAGAATTAGCAGGGTGTACAGAATCTTTAAGTATTTTCAGTCCAGTTTTAAGTAAACGGGTGTTGTAGATGTCACAGATCTTAGGGAGGTCCAGCCCAATTATTCTTGACGCTGTCCTAACTACCCTATTCAGTGCAGATTTATCATCTGCTGAGCAGTTACCCCACCATACAGTGATGGAGAAAGTAAGTATCACTGCTCTGTAGAAGTGGAGCATACCTGCCTGGGACACTTTAAATTTCCTAAGTTGTCTTAAAACGAAGAGTCGCTGGTGAGCGCCCCCTCCCCATGCCTACACTGTCCTCATTTGAATACCTAGTATTTAAATGTAAACCCCCCTTCCCCCTGACAATGCTCCTCATCTACCGGCCCCCCAAACCCAACTCAGCTTTCATCTCAGAGATACACGACCTTCTCACAACACTCTGCACCGCCTCTGCCAACATTATTATTCTTGGAGACATTAATATTCATGTAGACCCTCCTGTCACTTTGCGGCTGAGTTTCTGCAACTAGTGGACTGCCTCAACCTCCAACAACATGTCGATGTCCCCGCACACTCCAGGCACACTGGACCTGGTCATTTCAAACTCCGCCCCCATTAGCAACCTTCTGGTGTATGATCTGGGCGTCTTCCCACAAGGCCATCTCAATGGAGCTGCCACTCCTTTACTCACACACCAAAGACAAGCGTCCAATCTGCTATAGGGACCTGAAAAAGATCAACCCGGACACCTTGACCATAGACCTGCAACATCCTTCTGCTGATTTCTCCTCAGTCACTGAGTTGGTTGACTTCCACAACAAATCTCTGAGCAGTCTCCAATGTGAGCTTCTTACGCTCAGCCCCCTGGTACACCTACGAACTCCGGCAAATGAAAACAGCTGGGCGTGTCCTTGAACGGCACCTCAGGACTCACTGTTCATAGGCAGGCCTACCGAGAACATCAGAAGTCCTATGCAAGGTCCTTGAGAGATGCATGTTCTATTCCAACATTATCAGCAACAGCCCTGGCAACTCCAAGCAACTTTTCTCTACCATAAATGACATCCTCAACCGCAAACTCACTCTCTTTTAGAAGCCACAGAAGAGAGGTGTAACAATTTCATCACTCTTTTCAGAAAAAAAGTAAACACCATCCGCTCCCTGCTATCCAGTTTCTCCACACTGCCTTTTGCCAACCTCTCTGCTGTTTGACATCTCACAGCGAGAGGTTGAGGACATCATCAAAAAGATGAAACCGTCCACCTGTGCCCTGGACCCCTTCCCCACAGCCCTGGTAAAATCCAACCTCCATGCCATAAGTCCCCTCATCACGAAGGTCATTAAGCACTCCCTCCAGGCTGGCCATGTTCTATCAACACTGAAAACTGCTGTCATCAGGCCACTTCTCAAAAAACCCACCCCTAGACCTAGAAGTCTTTGCCAACTACAGGCCCATCTCCAACCTTCCATTCCTTTCCAAAGCGCTGGGAAAGTACTTGCCGCACAGCTTCAGGACCATCTAAAACAAAACAACCTGTTAGAGAAATTTTAGTCTGGTTTCCGCCCTGGCCACAGCACAGAATCAGCCCTGGCCAGGGTCACTAATGACCTGCTGATGATTGCAGACGCTGGCTCCCCATCTCTTCTCATCCTCCTGGACTGCAGCATTCGACACCACAACATCCTCCATGAGTGGTTCTCATCCTACCTCACTGGGAGAACTGAGCATGTCGCCTTGGGAGAGGCTAAATCCCTGACACACAACGTCACCTGTGGTGTCCCTCAAGGCTCACTACTCATCCCCACCCTGTTTATTCTCTACATGCTCCCCCTTGGTCATGTCATCAGCCGGCATGGAATTTCATTCCACTGCTATGCTGATGACACTCAACTCTACCTCAGGACAAACCCAACCCCCTCTGCTGCCCTGCAATCATCCACTCTGACCACCTGCCTGGAGGAGGTAAAGGCGTGGATGAAGCAAAACTTTCTGCAGCTAAACAGCTCCAAGACTGAAGCCATCTTAGTCGGCACCCCACACCAGGTTCAGTCATCTGACATTACCAGTATCACCTTCTCTGGCCACCAACCTGGGTGTTAAATTGGACTCTAATGTGACCTTTGAGGCCCACATCAAACATCTCTGCAAGACCACCTCCTTCCACCTCAGGAACATCGCAAAACTCTGAACTACTGCAATGCGCTTCTCACGGGGAAATCCCTGAGAAAAGCCTTCAGAAGCTGCAGTACATCCAGAACAGCGCTGCTAGGATCCTGCTGAAGGTACGCAAACACGACCCCATCACCCCCATCCTCAAATCACTCCACTTGCTTTGTGTCTCAATCAGGATTGAATACAAGGTGTCCCTCCTTACCCACCAGTGCATCCATGGTGAAGCCCCCCCCCCCCCCCACCTCAAGGAACTCCTCACCCCACAGACCTCCACACGTGCCCTCCGATCTGCCTCAGCGTATCTCCTGAAACCTCCCAGGACCAAGCTCTGTACAATGGGAGATGGGGCTTTTCTGCTCAGCTGCACCACAGACTGTGGAGGCTTTTAAACATGGCCTTAAAACCCACCTTTTTAGGAGAGCTTTTGATTGAACTCTTGCCTTTTTCCTTTGCCTTATTGTTTCTATTTTTATTTGTCATGCTCTCTATGTATTTTTATTTTTAGCACTTACCTGTTTTATCATGTAGCACTTTGGGATTTGCTTAAATATATTTATTATTATTATTACATTTCTCCCGAATTATGACAAGTAATTCGTTAGTAATTACATTAGTTCATGTCTTAAGTGTTTACTCCTGGTCTGTGTTCTTCTGTTGGTTGTTATTTTGCCTCATGTCTGCCTGTTAAGTGTTCCGTCTGTTCCCCCAGTTATCTCTCTGTCTCTCGCCTGTGTCTCGTCAGCCTAATGTCCCTCACCTGTGTGTCTCCTCCCAGCTCGTTAACCCTTTGTGTGTATATATCCTTGCTTGTTTCCCTCAGTCTTTGTCCAGTCATTGTAGTGTGTAGACGCTCTGTCCCATGTTGCTGTGTTGTCCCGCCTGCCTTATTAGTCGTGTTTATTTGGATTTCTGTTGGAATTAAACCTTTTTGAACTGTACCTCCCCTGCTCTGCGTCCTGCGTTTGGGTCCCACCTGCTCAACCACCACAACACCCTGACAGTCTGCAGCAGAACTGTGACAACAGCTGCTCTCCAGTGACGTCAAAGTCGCATCAATTGCGACCCGAGTGTCCAGACTGAGGGTGCATTTAAAAAGATCCGATCTGTATCGGATTTGGACCACATATAGAAGCGGCCCAATTCTGAACTGGAAAAGATCAGATTCCATGTGACTTGGCCTGTTCACACTGTCAGAAAAAGATCAGATCTGAGTCACACACTGACACACACACAGATGCAGGCTGTTGTTTTACAGAAGTCAGACCATGTTCAGATTTAGACTGGGTGTGGCAGCAACTCACCACACACACACACAGCTTTACAGAGCATTGTGTAGTTTAGCCCTGAAAGAGGCCGACTGGCTTTTCATTCAGACCACACACACGGTTTCACTGCCGTGTGTGTGGCGTCAGGCTGAAACGTGTCCTTTGGGACAAACTTTATGGGTTTCGCTGTAAAACACGGTCAATAAGGAGAGAGAGACACAGGGATTAAACAAAGAGAGAGAGGGGGGGTGGGGGGGCAACAGGAAGAGAGAGATGAAGTCATTTCCCAAGGTGAGTCCTGACGCTGCGCACACACACACCGAAAAGCTGAGTGTGTGTGTGGTAGAGCAAGAGTTTATCAGAGACTCCTGACCGAGAATGAAGACTCATTTATCAGCTGGCAAGGACACACACACACACACACACACACACACCTGGACACACACACACACACACACACACACACACACCTGGACACACACACCTGGACACACACACACACACACACACACACACACCTGGACACACACACCTGGACACACACACACACACACACACACCTGGACACACACACACACACACACACCTGGACACACACACACACACACCTGGACACACACACACACACACCTGGACACACACCTGGACACACACACACACACACACACACACACACCTGGACACACACACACACACACACACACCTGGACACACACACACACACACACACACCTGGACACACACACACACACACACACACACACACACACACCTGGACACACACACACACACACACACCTGGACACACACCTGGACACACACCTGGACACACACACACACACACACACACCTGGACACACACCTGGACACACACCTGGACACACACACACACACACACACACACACCTGGACACACACCTGGACACACACACACACACACACACACACACACACACCTGGACACACACACACACACACACACACACACACACACACCTGGACACACACACACACACACACACACACACACACACACCTGGACACACACACACACCTGGACACTAAAGAGCATCAACACTTTGTTTCAGCCATCTAACACGCTCTGTTCCACACGGACGATTATTACTGTCTCACAGCGAGCCGACGCCGTGGACACGAGGACACGACGTGATTTGATGATGCTGATTACAAAATGGAGAAGGAGAGAAGAAAGCGAGGGAGGAAGGAGAGAGAGAGAAGACAGGAAGTGTCCAAAGGGACCATCTGCAGCTAACAGGAAACAGCAGCTCTGTACAGAACCAGCCGCCTCAACAGAACCGGGGCTTCAGCATCTGAGCAGGAAGACCCGGTCAACGAGTCCAGTCCCCGGAGCGGACCCAAAACAACCTAACGTTAGCATTCAAATCTTGGCTGCTAGTCGCTACGAAGGCTAGCAAAGGTATGGCTCTTAGCTGGAAATGTAGTTGTTTCTGTGTTTCACTGTGACTTTCTTCTTCTTCGTTGGTGTGGGCTGCTACAAACAACGGCGGCAGAAAGTGAGCGGTTGATGCTGGAGGCGGAGCTGATCGATGTTGAAGAGCAGTTAGTGAAATCACTAAAACGCAAAAACAAGAGCCCTAACTCAAATATGAATTTGACTCAAAGTGAAGATTTCCACGCATGTTAGCGTCTCACAGCAACGTGGGAAAAGGTCAGGTTATAAATGAGGGAGCACGAGATCCATCTGCAGCCCGAGCGCTCCGATCTGGTTCCTGAAGGGACACACACGCCAGAGCTGCAACTATTAGTCGATTGAAAGAAAATGAATCAACAGCTTTGTGGATGGTTGATTCATTGTGTCACTAATTGTTTCCTACGATGTGAAACTGCTGCTTTCATCCTTTTCCACGATGTGAAAAACTGCTGCTGGTCTTTGTCCTGTGAGTGACCAGTCTTTGGGTATTTGACAATTTCAGCTCTGGAGAATTGTGATGAGCGTCTTATAGACAGGAATTATCGTGAAAATAGTCGGCAGATCAGTCGATGATGAAAATAATCATTAGTTTGCAGCCCTAACACACACACGCACGCACAGCAGGTGTTTAGAGGTGCCTCCTAAACACCTGCATTTATTACTGTGGCAGGTAAACCGTCCATAGAGCTGCGAGTCACTGCGTTAAATAATTACAGGAAACACACACACACACAAAGTCAGAGGTCAAACAGTCAGGTAAACAGAGTAAATCATTACTGCGCTCTCTGGCAGGTTCAAACACGTTAGCACACCAACGCTGACACACTAACAACGCCAACAGGCGACAAACACGGACAGATAATGAGACACAGGGAGCAGAGACGCCATCAGCTGGATAACACAGTCCTACTGCTACATAACACAGTCCTACAGCTACATAACACAGTCCTACAGCTGGATAACACAGTCCTACAGCTGGATAACACAGTCCTACAGCTGGATAACACAGTCCTACAGCTGGATAAAACAGTCCTACAGCTACATAACACAGTCCTACTGCTACATAACACAGTCCTACAGCTACATAACACAGTCCTACTGCTACATAACACAGTCCTACAGCTGGATAACACAGTCCTACAGCTGGATAACACAGTCCTACAGCTGGATAACACAGTCCTACAGCTGGATAACACAGTCCTACAGCTGGATAAAACAGTACTACAGCTGGATAACACAGTCCTACTGCTGGATAACACAGTCCTACTGCTGGATAACAGTCCTACAGCTGGATAACACAGTCCTACAGCTGGATAACACAGTCCTACTGCTGGATAACACAGTCCTTCTGCTACATAACACAGTCCTACAGCTGGATAACACAGTCCTTCTGCTACATAACACAGTCCTACAGCTGGATAACACAGTCCTACAGCTGGATAACACAGTCCTACTGCTGGATAACACAGTCCTACTGCTGGATAACACAGTCCTACTGCTGGATAACACAGTCCTACTGCTGGATAACACAGTCCTACTGCTACATAACACAGTCCTTCTGCTACATAACACAGTCCTACAGCTGGATAACACAGTCCTACAGCTGGATAACACAGTCCTACAGCTGGATAACACAGTCCTACAGCTGGATAACACAGTCCTACAGCTGGATAACACAGTCCTACTGCTGGATAACACAGTCCTACTGCTGGATAACACAGTCCTACAGCTGGATAACACAGTCCTACTGCTGGATAACACAGTCCTACTGCTGGATAACACAGTCCTACAGCTGGATATAACACAGTCCTACAGCTGGATATAACACAGTCCTACAGCTGGATAACACAGTCCTACTGCTACATAACACAGTTCTACAGCTGGATAACACAGTCCTACTGCTGGATAACACAGTCCTACTGCTACATAACACAGTTCTACAGCTGGATAACACAGTCCTACTGCTGGATAACACAGTCCTACTGCTGGATAACACAGTACTACAGCTGGATAACACAGTACTACAGCTGGATAAAACAGTACTACAGCTGGATAAAACAGTCCTACAGCTGGATAACACAGTCCTACAGCTGGATAACACAGTCCTACAGCTGGATAACACAGTCCTACTGCTGGATAACACAGTCCTACTGCTGGATAACACAGTCCTACAGCTGGATAACACAGTCCTACTGCTGGATAACACAGTCCTACAGCTGGATAACACAGTCCTACAGCTGGATAACACAGTCCTACAGCTGGATAACACAGTCCTACTGCTGGATAACAGTCCTACTGCTGGATAACACAGTCCTACAGCTGGATAACACAGTCCTACTGCTGGATAACACAGTCCTACTGCTGGATAACACAGTCCTACTGCTGGATAACACAGTCCTACAGCTGGATAACACAGTCCTACAGCTGGATAACACAGTCCTACAGCTGGATAACACAGTCCTACAGCTGGATATAACACAGTCCTACAGCTGGATAACACAGTCCTACTGCTGGATAACACAGTCCTACTGCTGGATAACACAGTCCTACTGCTGGATAACACAGTCCTACTGCTGGATAACACAGTCCTACTGCTGGATAAAACAGTCCTACTGCTGGATAACACAGTACTACTGCTGGATAACACAGTCCTACAGCTGGATAACACAGTCCTACAGCTGGATATAACACAGTACTACTGCTGGATAACACAGTCCTACAGCTGGATAACACAGTCCTACAGCTGGATAACACAGTCCTACAGCTGGATATAACACAGTCCTACAGCTGGATATAACACAGTCCTACAGCTGGATATAACACAGTCCTACTGCTGGATAACACAGTCCTACAGCTGGATATAACACAGTCCTACAGCTGGATATAACACAGTCCTACAGCTGGATAACACAGTCCTACAGCTGGATAACACAGTCCTACAGCTGGATATAACACAGTCCTACAGCTGGATAACACAGTCCTACTGCTGGATAACACAGTCCTACTGCTGGATAACACAGTCCTACAGCTGGATAACACAGTCCTACTGCTGGATAACACAGTCCTACTGCTGGATAAAACAGTCCTACTGCTGGATAACACAGTCCTACTGCTGGATAACACAGTCCTACTGCTGGATAACACAGTCCTACTGCTGGATAACACAGTCCTACAGCTGGATAACACAGTCCTACTGCTACATAACACAGTCCTACTGCTGGATAACACAGTCCTACAGCTGGATAACACAGTCCTACTGCTACATAACACAGTCCTACTGCTGGATAACACAGTCCTACAGCTGGATAACACAGTCCTACTGCTACATAACACAGTCCTACTGCTACATAACACAGTCCTACAGCTGGATAACACAGTCCTACAGCTGGATAACACAGTCCTACTGCTACATAACACAGTCCTACAGCTGGATAACACAGTCCTACAGCTGGATAACACAGTCCTACTGCTGGATAACACAGTCCTACAGCTGGATAACACAGTCCTACTGCTACATAACACAGTCCTACAGCTGGATAACACAGTCCTACTGCTGGATAACACAGTCCTACAGCTGGATAAAACAGTCCTACAGCTGGATAACACAGTCCTACAGCTGGATAACACAGTCCTACAGCTGGATAACACAGTCCTACTGCTGGATAACACAGTCCTACTGCTGGATAACACAGTCCTACTGCTGGATAACACAGTCCTACTGCTGGATAACACAGTCCTACAGCTGGATAACACAGTCCTACTGCTGGATAACACAGTCCTACTGCTGGATAACACAGTACTACTGCTGGATAACACAGTCCTACTGCTGGATAACACAGTCCTACAGCTGGATAACACAGTCCTACTGCTGGATAACACAGTCCTACTGCTGGATAACACAGTCCTACAGCTGGATAAAACAGTACTACTGCTGGATAACACAGTCCTACTGCTGGATAACACAGTCCTACAGCTGGATAAAACAGTACTACTGCTGGATAACACAGTCCTACAGCTGGATAAAACAGTCCTACTGCTGGATAACACAGTCCTACTGCTGGATAACACAGTCCTACTGCTGGATAACACAGTCCTACAGCTGGATAACACAGTCCTACTGCTACATAACACAGTCCTACAGCTGGATAACACAGTCCTACTGCTGGATAACACAGTCCTACAGCTGGATAACACAGTCCTACTGCTACATAACACAGTCCTACAGCTGGATAACACAGTCCTACAGCTGGATAACACAGTACTACTGCTGGATAACACAGTCCTACAGCTGGATAACACAGTCCTACAGCTGGATAACACAGTACTACTGCTGGATAACACAGTCCTACTGCTGGATAACACAGTCCTACAGCTGGATAAAACAGTACTACTGCTGGATAACACAGTCCTACAGCTGGATAAAACAGTCCTACTGCTGGATAACACAGTCCTACTGCTGGATAACACAGTCCTACTGCTGGATAACACAGTCCTACAGCTGGATAACACAGTCCTACTGCTACATAACACAGTCCTACAGCTGGATAACACAGTCCTACTGCTGGATAACACAGTCCTACAGCTGGATAACACAGTCCTACTGCTACATAACACAGTCCTACAGCTGGATAACACAGTCCTACAGCTGGATAACACAGTACTACTGCTGGATAACACAGTCCTACAGCTGGATAAAACAGTACTACTGCTGGATAACACAGTACTACTGCTGGATAACACAGTCCTACTGCTGGATAACACAGTCCTACTGCTGGATAACACAGTACTACTGCTGGATAACACAGTCCTACAGCTACATAACACAGTCCTACAGCTGGATAAAACAGTACTACTGCTACATAACACAGTACTACTGCTGGATAAAACAGTACTACTGCTACATAACACAGTACTACTGCTGGATAACACAGTCCTACTGCTACATAACACAGTCCTACAGCTGGATAAAACAGTACTACTGCTACATAACACAGTACTACTGCTGGATAAAACAGTACTACTGCTGGATAACACAGTACTACTGCTACATAACACAGTCCTACAGCTGGATAACACAGTCCTACAGCTGGATAACACAGTACTACTGCTACATAACACAGTCCTACAGCTGGATAACACAGTCCTACTGCTGGATAACACAGTCCTACTGCTACATAACACAGTCCTACAGCTGGATAACACAGTCCTACAGCTGGATAACACAGTCCTACAGCTGGATAACACAGTCCTACAGCTGGATAACACAGTCCTACTGCTACATAACACAGTCCTACAGCTGGATAACACAGTCCTACAGCTGGATAAAACAGTCCTACTGCTGGATAACACAGTCCTACAGCTGGATAACACAGTCCTACAGCTGGATAACACAGTCCTACAGCTGGATAACACAGTCCTACAGCTGGATAACACAGTCCTACAGCTGGATAACACAGTCCTACTGCTGGATAACACAGTCCTACAGCTGGATAACACAGTCCTACAGCTGGATAACACAGTCCTACAGCTGGATAACACAGTCCTACTGCTGGATAACACAGTCCTACTGCTGGATAACACAGTCCTACAGCTGGATAACACAGTCCTACTGCTGGATAACACAGTCCTACAGCTGGATAAAACAGTCCTACAGCTGGATAAAACAGTCCTACAGCTGGATAACACAGTACTACAGCTGGATAAAACAGTCCTACTGCTGGATAACACAGTCCTACTGCTGGATAACACAGTCCTACTGCTGGATAACACAGTCCTACAGCTGGATAAAACAGTCCTACTGCTGGATAAAACAGTCCTACTGCTGGATAACACAGTCCTACTGCTGATAACACAGTCCTACAGCTGGATAACACAGTCCTACAGCTGGATAACACAGTCCTACAGCTGGATAACACAGTCCTACAGCTGGATAACACAGTCCTACAGCTGGATAACACAGTCCTACAGCTGGATAACACAGTCCTACAGCTACATAACACAGTCCTACAGCTGGATAACACAGTCCTACAGCTGGATAACACAGTCCTACTGCTGGATAACACAGTCCTACAGCTGGATAACACAGTCCTACAGCTGGATAACACAGTCCTACTGCTGGATAACACAGTCCTACTGCTGGATAACACAGTCCTACTGCTGGATAACACAGTCCTACTGCTGGATAACACAGTCCTACAGCTGGATAACACAGTCCTACTGCTGGATAACACAGTCCTACTGCTGGATAACACAGTCCTACAGCTGGATAACACAGTCCTACTGCTGGATAACACAGTCCTACAGCTGGATAACACAGTCCTACTGCTGGATAACACAGTCCTACTGCTGGATAACACAGTCCTACTGCTGGATAACACAGTCCTACAGCTGGATAACACAGTCCTACTGCTACATAACACAGTCCTACTGCTGGATAACACAGTCCTACAGCTGGATAACACAGTCCTACTGCTACATAACACAGTCCTACTGCTACATAACACAGTCCTACTGCTGGATAACACAGTCCTACAGCTGGATAACACAGTCCTACTGCTACATAACACAGTCCTACTGCTGGATAACACAGTCCTACTGCTGGATAACACAGTCCTACTGCTACATAACACAGTCCTACTGCTGGATAACACAGTCCTACAGCTGGATAACACAGTCCTACTGCTACATAACACAGTCCTACAGCTGGATAACACAGTCCTACTGCTACATAACACAGTCCTACAGCTGGATAACACAGTACTACTGCTACATAACACAGTCCTACTGCTGGATAACACAGTCCTACTGCTGGATAACACAGTCCTACAGCTGGATAACACAGTCCTACTGCTACATAACACAGTCCTACTGCTGGATAACACAGTACTACTGCTGGATAAAACAGTACTTAGGAAGCCCCAGCTAACTGGCTAAACACATTACAGCAGATATAATTCGTAAAATTGGTAGCACCTTTAATGCTAACAGTTAAAATAAATGTTTTGTACACGTACTAGCATCAGATAAGTCTACACTAAACATTCCTGTAGGCTAACTCTCTGCTTAGCTGCAGTATTAGCATTGAAAATAATTAGCAAATGATGTCTTCATTCATCATTAAACAGAATTACAGCTAACAGACTAACAATGCAATGACTATCTAAAGCTAAAAGCTCAAACTTTTTACTTACATTTGTTAACAATAACAAACAGCTAACTGGCTAACAATGATGTGAACTATCTCTCTATAGGATTACTTTTAAGTTATAGATAACTGGCTAACACGGCTCTATATGTTTTTATGTATTAATGAGCCATTAACACATGTCTCTTTATACCTGTTTACATAAAAAATACTTTTTCTTTACTCTGGTTAGCATTAAAGGAGTTACAGATAACAGTACCTCTGTCTTTATACGTGTTAGCATTACAAAGAGCTAACATGCTAATCATGCTACAACTCTCTCTGAGACTAATCTGACCCTTTACACCTGTTAGCATTACAAATAGTGAAGAGATATCTGTGTATGTTAGCATTATTGAAGCATTCCTGTGTAAAAGCCATGGACTGTGTGTGTGGAAGTCAGCGGATCTTTATTTGAGGATTTCTCTGCGGTTTCAGATGTTTTTTTTTATAAATGGCATGTAAATCTGTTTACAAGAGATTATAATCTTCAATTTAAATACGTTATATAACTAATTACATAATGTATTCAGCACCAGCCGGAGACCTGAACAGCTAACTCCATCACAGGAGCTTCATCTACCGTCACCTGCTTTAAGTGAAACATCTGGAAACACTCTCTCACACACAGTTGTTACTGTAAGTTGGCGTTTTAACACCTCATTGCTTCCTGCCTGCTGAACCTCGCCCTCCTCTATTTCAACACATAATGGTAGAATAACACCTTTGTGGAAACAAAATCATATTCAGTCCACACACACACTCACTCAGGTACATAAACAGGCAAATAAATGCATGTGAGCACAAAAACACAACCCGAGGCAAATCAATAAACACACTCTGCAGCCTCTCACTCACCCGTACAGAACAGCGCCTCGACCTGCCAGAACCATCAACCCATTTCACCTCCCAGCCTGGCACTAAACACACATACACAGAGGGTATTTATGGGGGCCGCTGGCCCCTGAGAGCAGCAGCTCGTCCAGCTGGAGACATAAATCTACACCCAGGCTTCAGACCTGGCCCATTCTCTCTGATCCATTTAAAGGCTATTAGACGGAGAGAGGAGGTGACGGCCGATCAGACTGGGCTCTGCACAGTGACACCGATCTGCCCTGTGACAGCAGCCCATAACGATCCTGTGTGAGGTGACAGGGAGAGAAACTGATCCGTCCAGAACAAACGTCCAGAAATCAGCTTAGAAACCAGAGAGAGACGCTGCAGAACCTCCAGAACTTTGCACTGGATCAAAGTGTTTCAAAGAGTTTAAAACACGGTGCTACTGAAACCTCTAATCTGCTGCTACCTAATTAACCGTCCAGATTTCTCAGGACACGCACACCCAGAACATGAGTACTCTGAAGTGCGTCTTCTGTGAATAAGAGGAAATAAATAGCGTACAATCAGGGCTTGGACTGGGGCGGCAAATTAAGAAACCAAACAGAGGAAGGTGAAAAGCCTGATTATTCATGACCCTTTAGAATTTTACCAGAAAAAATAACCTGTTTTTATTTTCTGTTCGACTCTAATTAAAAGCAATTTATATCATAATATAATATATCATACAGGCATTTTATAATTCCCTGCTTTTATGTAAAGCACTTTGAATTGGCTTGTTGCTGAAGTGTGCTGTGCAGATAAACCTGTGGAGGAAGAAGCAGAATGAGAATATTTAAAGATCGGTGTTCAGTGTGGCGAATAAATAACGTTTCCCTGGATGAGACGACGGCACCACACACGAGGAGAGAGCGCAGTAAATAAACCTCTAAACTATGTGCCTGTTTATTTTGCTTACAGTTGTTTATTTGCAGGAGGAAAGAGGCGGGAGGGGCCAGGGGCCGCCGCCGCTGCACATGCTCAGTGACACTGCGTCTGGGAAGCCAGCAGAGGCCGATTCTGGCCAACAGCCTATAAACATAATGAACCTGACCTGAGAGTGACGCTGCTGTGATGTCACGGTGATGTCACTGAACTAATGAACACGAACACAATATTCTCACAGGTATCTGATTGGCTGATCTGCCGCTACCAGAAACACCAAATCAGGGAGGGAAGGATCGGGGGGGTGGATGTCTCTGCTGCCACGACAACCGTCTCTAATCTAATTTACAGCCGATCAAAACAAAAACACCAGCTGGTCCTTAACTCCAACAGGGGGAGAGAGAGGACGTCTCCGAATGTTTACGTTCCTCTATTTATCTGTCTGTGTGCATGTGTGTGTGTACGTGTGTGTGTGCGCACGTTTGTGTACACGTGTGTGCGCAGTGAGCCCAGGTGCGACGGTTCCTCCTCCAATCACACGCCAATCAACCTCAGTTAATATCCAACCACAAAATCTCACTGCTTATTGGCCAAGGTGTGTGTGTGTGTGTGTGTGTGTGTGTTTTAGCAATATAACCTGTTTATTTTGGTGAACTCACACTTTAATTCCTTCTCACAACGTTTAGCCAATCAATGGTCTCGCTCCACGGAGAGTTTCATTTGATTGGCTGCGAGCGTGCAGCAATAATTAGATTAGAGTTCTGTTCAGTTTCTATCAAAGACCCGGAGAGAAACAAAAACAAGGTCAGAGGTCGCTGGAGGGAGCGCCGAAATCTCTGCTGATGGTTTCAGCAATCAGCCAATCAGGCCACAGCTCGGCCAGTTCGCAGCTCTTCCTGCGGGTTCGGCTGCAGCCCTGCAGATAGCTTCAGCATCAGCTCTGCAGGTCATAAACCAACGTACTGGACACACGTCGTCCTCAGTTCATCCTGATGTGCAGTAATGCCACCTGGGAGATAAAACATACCAACGTCTGTTGGTCTGCGTTTCCCGCAGCTGGATCACTTACGGCTGTACTCGATTATTGATCGGTACGATGTTCTGTAACCTGCGACACCGGCACACTCTGATTTCCAGGATTTCCAGATGAATAAACTGAACTTTAAATCGAATCATTCTTTATCTCAGTCTGCGGGTGAAGGGTTAAATGTTCCCTCCTCAGGTGAGACACGCAGGTGCAGCGTGTCACAATGACAGCCACACAGAAGCCAATCAATAATCACGTCTCGGCTGTGAAAGGCAGCTCGGCTCTCTGCGCTTCACTCACTCAGAAAGTGACTGGGGTTTGGTTGGGCTCCAGACTTCAGCAGTGAGACAGAGGAACAGGTGCAGGCGTCTCCTAATAATAATAATCATCTGTATGAATCTAAATCAGCAGATTAATTTCCCTCTCTGGCTGTGAGGATCAATTCCCCGCTCGCCGCCGCCGGAGAAAAGGAAAAGCAGAAATGATGTTTGGAGGAAGAGAGAAGCAGGTGCAGGAGTCTCGGTTACAAACAGACATTACTGTTATTAGAATAAAAGCTTCAATTCCCCGTCGTCTCATTAGCCAATAATGGCTCCGCTCCCTCTGAATGCCACAGCTGATTGGCTGACTCATCTGCGCTAATTCACTTTGTGCTAATGGAAGAGAGGAGGAGGAGGAGGAGGAGTTCTTCTCCTAAAACGCAGGAAAAGACAGAAAAAAGCTTTCAGTCTCAGTCGGTTTGTGAAACCTGCAGAGTCGTCGGCCAGCTGCAGCAGCAGATAGTATTCCAGCAGAGATCAAAGTAGTACTGCAGTAGTAGTAGTATTTTAGCCTGATAATTAGAAGTACTTCAGAGATGTAGTACAGCCGCTACAGAGACGCCACGAGGAGTCAGCAAGAGCTGTGATTGGTCAGACTGAATAGCCGAACCTGCAGCCGAGCGTCGTACTGCAGCCGAGCGTCGTACTGCAGCCGACCCTGCAGCCGAGCGTCGTACTGCAGCCGACCCTGCAGCCGAACCTCGTACTGCAGCCGACCCTGCAGCCGAACCTCGTACTGCAGCCGACCCTGCAGCCGACCCTGCAGCCGACCCTGCAGCCGAACCTCGTACTGCAGCCGACCCTGCAGCCGAACCTCGTACTGCAGCCGACCCTGCAGCCGAACCTCGTACTGCAGCCGACCCTGCAGCCGAACCTCGTACTGCAGCCGAACGTCGTACTGCAGCCGACCCTGCAGCCGAACCTCGTACTGCAGCCGACCCTGCAGCCGACCCTGCAGCCGAGCGTCGTACTGCAGCCGAACCTGCAGCCGAGCGTCGTACTGCAGCCGAACCTGCAGCCGAGCGTCTTACTGCAGCCGACCCTGCAGCCGACCCTGCAGCCGACCCTCGTACTGCAGCCGACCCTGCAGCCGAACCTCGTACTGCAGCCGACCCTGCAGCCGACCCTGCAGCCGAGCGTCGTACTGCAGCCGAACCTGCAGCCGAGCGTCGTACTGCAGCCGAACCTGCAGCCGAGCGTCTTACTGCAGCCGACCCTGCAGCCGACCCTGCAGCCGACCCTCGTACTGCAGCCGACCCTGCAGCCGAACCTGCAGCCGAACCTCGTACTGCAGCCGAACGTCGTACTGCAGCCGACCCTGCAGCCGACCCTGCAGCCGAGCGTCGTACTGCAGCCGACCCTCGTACTGCAGCCGAGCGTCTTACTGCAGCCGACCCTGCAGCCGACCCTCGTACTGCAGCCGAACGTCGTACTGCAGCCGACCCTGCAGCCGAACCTGCAGCCGAACCTCGTACTGCAGCCGACCCTGCAGCCGAGCGTCGTACTGCAGCCGACCCTGCAGCCGAGCGTCGTACTGCAGCCGACCCTCGTACTGCAGCCGAGCGTCTTACTGCAGCCGACCCTGCAGCCGACCCTCGTACTGCAGCCGACCCTGCAGCCGACCCTCGTACTGCAGCCGACCCTGCAGCCGAACCTCGTACTGCAGCCGACCCTGCAGCCGAACCTCGTACTGCAGCCGAACCTCGTACTGCAGCCGACCCTGCAGCCGAACCTCGTACTGCAGCCGACCCTGCAGCCGAACCTCGTACTGCAGCCGAACCTCGTACTGCAGCCGACCCTGCAGCCGAACCTCGTACTGCAGCCGACCCTGCAGCCGAACCTGCAGCCGAACCTCGTACTTTTGTTTTGTTAATCTGAAAGTCAGATAAACGCAGAAACCATGATCACGTCTTCTTCTTCTTCTCTGCCTTCGTCAGCTCGCTGCTGCGCCATTACCGCCGCCTGCTGGTCAGCGTGTGCAAACAAACGCTGTGATGATACTGGAGTGTGGGAAGCTCAAAGTTCCTGTTTAAAGAGCCACATAATTTAAAAGGCCAGCTGAGGCGACCCCGGTGACCTCGCCACGGCTTCTGTCTCTGACCTGAACTTCCTCCAAAGCCTCCGAAGACCAGCAGCGAGCAAACTGATCTCCGTGTGTCAGACTGGCGGCATCATCACACACACACACTGTCGTGTCAGGAAGGCCGTCACACACCGTTTACACTCCAGTTCAGCAAACCTGCAGAGACCGGGTCAGACCTGAACACATGCAGGACCCCAAAACCACAACCTCACTGAGTCCGGCTCTGATTGGACAGCTGACTGTGTGTGTGCGTTGGGAGGTGCGGTCAGCGCGGCGTGTCTCCTCTCTCCCCTCAGGCCTGTTTGTTTTGGAAGCAGAACAGAGAAACACACACACACACGCCGCCCATCCTCCAGGGACGCCGCCCACCCCCCACGCTCTCTGAGCCAATCAGCTGTCAGATCAGCTGATCCAAGAGAAGCACTGATAAACAGGAAACTCATTACTATCATTGGTTGGTACTACAAGTATAACTACTGTGGGTACTAATAATACTACCAACAACTGATACTACTACGGATACTGTTAGTACTACGACTACTACTACCGCTGTTACCACCAGTATAACTGCTACTTTATACAGTTGTGCTCAAAAGTTTGCAGGAAAACATGAGTGAGACGCCGAAACACGTCTTTTTATTTCTTACAGGATTCACATTGAACCGCGGGTGCCAACAGAACAATGACCCGAGCCCTGGTCAAGAGTCTGCCTACCCTCAGTTCTTAACACTGTGTACTGCTACCTTTAGCCTCAATGCTACAGGAGTCCATACCCATAGGAAAGCAAAATGCAAGATGAGATCTCATAGTTGTTTCCTTCTTTTCTCCTGGACACAAATGAGCTGCTTTTAATACCAAGGTGACCAAAGGCCTTTTCTCCCACTTCTCAAATTCATCTCAGGAGAAACAACCACATAAAATCTCATTTATTTCTGACTCTGATCAAAACAAGAGATCTCTAACTGATCTTAAATAAGTCTAATTTAAGTCTCCTGAACACTGGACCATGAGATCAGAGAAAGACCTCAAAGAAAACTCATATTGGTCTCAGGAGCAAAAAACTCATCTGTCTTACTCTGATAAAAAGATGCGATCTCTTCAGGATCTTAAATAAGTGTCATTTCAGTCTCCAGAGTGGGGATCAGAAAAAGAGCTCCAAGATATTTCTCACTTTTGTCTTAGTTACCCCACTGAGGGCTTATTTTACTCAAGTACTTTACTTACGTCAAATGTTGAGGTTGACTATTTTCTTTTTATGGGGTTTGTACTTTTACTCCCCTTAATTTCAAATCCTTATTGTATTTATTGTTAATTATCTGTTACAAGTTAGTGAGAAAAATAAAATACATTTTGACATTGAAAATAATGCACTTTCAAATGTCATGTTTTCCAATTTGTTAAGGTCGTCACAGCATAACTGGAACAGCCAATACTTTGACATGATGTTTAGAGATTAAGGAACTGAGATCTAACATGTATCTGAAATACAGAATGAGCACTTTGATACTTAAGTACATTCACTATGAAATACTTTTGAATTTTGAGGACTTTAATTGTGGATATGGTATTTCTCCTCTTTTAAGTAAAGGGAAATTGTACTCTATTTAAAGAATCAGTTCCTCACGCTTGATTTTAGCTGGATGGCGCAGCGGCAGTGTTGTTGACCTTTGAACAGCAGGAGTACGGTTCAAATCCAGCTCTGGGCCTCCAGCATGGTTCTCCAAGCACAGACAGTAACGTGATACAATCAGCCTCACAAACATCTCCCCAGAGCTCCCAACTGCTTTTCAGGAGCAATAAGCAAGACATTAATGAACTCAAAAAGAGACAATGATGAGATCTCATCTGTGACTTCCAATCTCCTGTTGTAATCTCAATTCTGTATCCATTTGTCTTACCCAAGTCTCAAAACCTCAATCTCTCTTCATCCTTTTCTCCTGAGGCCTTTTAGGAGCAACAATTCAGATTGGAGTGATCTCAAAAAGAGACAATGGTGAGATCTTAGTGTTTTCTCAAGAGTTAAAGAAAAGACTATTCTGAGCTAAAGATTTTCCCTCTGGGTTCAGTCAGGAGGCTGTGATGCCGCTCCTGGACCTTCACCTGTTTCAGCTGTACCCACTGGAGGGTCACCTTGGCCGAGTGGGTTGTTATCACGCTGGAAAGTCCACGAGCGTCCCGTAGTAGAATGCAAAGCGTTTTTCTGATAAGATACCCCCCCCCACAAAGCATCAGTGAGCCACCACCATGCGTCACAGTGGGGATGGTGTTCTGTTCACTTTGGGCCTTGATGACCCCTCTCCAAACAGAGCCCTTATTGGCTTTGACCATTTCGCTCGTTGACCATTTCGCTCGTCACTCCAGAAGCAGCGAGGCGCGTCAGGGTGGTGTCAGGCATATTGTATTGCTGTTTGGTGGCGTTGGCGCAGTAAAGGCTTCTTTCTGGGAACTCGTCCCTGCACCTCATTTTGTTCAAGTATCGTCGTTGCAACAACCACACCGTCTTTTTCCAGAGCAGCCTGTTTTTCTCCTGACCTTACATGTGGGTTTTTCTTTGTATCCTGAACAATTCTTCTCACGCTGAAATCTTTCTGGGTCTACCTGACCTTGGCTTGGTGTCGAGAGATCCCTGAATTTCCACTTCTTAATAAGTGATTGAACAGTACTGACTGCATTTGCAAGGCTTCTGCTGTCTTTTTAAATCCTTTTCCATCTTTGTGAAGTTCCAATCCCTTGTTCCGCAGGTCTTTTGACAGTTCTTTTCAGTATCCAGCCTCCTCAGTGCATCCATGAGAGCTGACAAACTCACTGACTATTAATAAACAGACACTAATTGCAATGTAAAAAGCCACAGGTATGGGAAATGAACCTTTAATGACCATTTACTTTGTGTGTCTGTAACAAGGCCAAACATTCAAGGGGATGTAAACTTTTATTCTGATTGTTTAAAAAGCAGCTACGTAAAAAGAGACTTCTTCATATGATCACTATCCTTACATCAAAGAGTTATTTTGCATGAGTCATATTTTCAAAAAGGTATGCACACTTATGAGCACAACTGTATATATTATACTTTTGTACAAATAAAGTACTATATATATATATATATATATATATATATATATACACACACACACACACACACACACACACACAACATATTTATATAAAGTATAACATATATTTAAGATTGATTTTTTATCATATATGTATATATGCTAATGATAATTAATTATAAATAATTTTGGGACGGAGTTGTGTTTTGATAAGACGTAATATTCTGAGAATAAACTGATTCTTACTTCTGAATCATTAATAGCTGCAAGCATGTAGGCCTGGGCTGACTGTGAAAGGATCAGGCATGTTTGTCTTATTATAATAAGAAAAATATAATTATTAATATTATCATATGTAGCCATTTTGCTACAATTACGCTTCACACAACAGCTGTTTGCGACCTGACCTTTCTTTTCTCTGTGGGAGGGAAGAGTTTTGAAAAGTTGTGCGGCGCTGCGGGGAGCCCCCAGCCGCAGGACTGCATTGATCATGCGTAATATCCAGCCAGCCAGAACGATCACGAACCGTTTACGGCGCATCGGCCGAACTAGCGACACAACCCGTAGTACCAGAGAGGAAGTGGGGCGGGCCGGGGACAGGAGATCGCGGCGCGACCGGTCCGCTGCGGACGGTCGGTGATCGTTCCCTCTGGCTGGATGAAGTCTGACGCTCCGGATTTTATGCACGGATGAGAGAGAAACATAGAAATTAATGGCAATAAAGCAGCTGTCAATATTTTAGAAATATCACAAATCATGCTTTTAGGGGAGCTGATGTCTTATTAAGAGGAGTTCCCCCTGGCTCCCCCCTAGTTCGCACCCAGGGCCCGAGTCCCAGCAGCACTCAGGACCTGAAGCTCAGCTGCTTCCAACACAAAGCACCTGATTTATAACAACCGCCACTCATATCTTGGTAGATCAGCTGGCAGCTAGCATGGCGGCCTCTGTGAAGCTCTTTGAGTGGGCGGGGCTACACAAGTACAGTTTGCCATACAGAGCAGGAGCCAGGTTAGCCTAGCTTAGCATTAAGACTAGGGCTGAAACAATTCCTCGAGTATCACGATGACTTGGGATTTGTTTAACCCATCTACTTCTATACAGCGCTCTGTTTCACACATTACTGTCGCACAGCGAGCTGACGTCGTGGAGATGACGTGATTTGATGGCGCTGATTACAAAATGGAGGAGGAGAGAGAAAACAGCGAGGGAGGAAGGAGAGACAGACAGGAAGTGGCCAAAGGGACCATCTGAAGCTAACAGGAAACAGCAGCTCTGTACAGAACCAGCCCGTCTCAACAGAACCGGGTCTCATCACATCCGGTCCCCGGAGCGGACAGACCAAACATCATGGCTGCTAGCTGAGATGACGGCTGGCAAAGGTACGGCTCTTAGCTGGATATGTGGAAACGTGTTTGTTATTCGCAGCTGATCCTGGTACCGGGGGCGCCGAGCTAAAGGACTTCTGATCAGATTACTGGATGAAATAATCTGTAGAACACTTGATTACTAAAACAATCGATAGCTGCAGCAGGAAACAGCTAGCCTGGTTCTGTCCAAATCCCTTGGCAGCAGCTCTCAAGCTCACAGACCAACACGGTCATCTCGTGTAAAAACCAGCCCGTTACATCACATTTATTCATTTAGTTGACGCTTTTATCCAAAGCGACTTACAGCTGCTGTACATGTCAGAGGTCGCACGCCTCTGGAGCAACGAGGGGTTAAGTGTCTTGCTCAGGGACACGATGTCACGTGAACACTGGCCTCTCACACCAAAGGCATGTGTCTTATCCACTGATCCATCGCCTCCCTGTTTCAGGAGGTTTGTGCTGCAACCATTTCTGCACAAACAGCTAAAAGAGTTAAGAAAAGTTCATTCAGAACTCCTGAGTCTGTGTTTTAGTTAGCATTGGTAGCTTTAGCCGGCTAAGCCTACGGTGCGACACTGTTTGGTTTATTTTAAAGTCCCCTGTTACAAACCCATTCAGAACTCCCTTAAAGTTTTCTAAATCTCTCAGTTAATAAGCCTGTGGAGAATCTGCACTGAAACTCACTCTGTGTTGCTCGTTACCATTATTAGCTCCACCCGGCTAGTTTTTCATGTCACATTTTCCTTAGAGAATGAAGGCCTGGAAATAGCTGAGAGTTTTGAAGCTCTTCTTCTCCGTCATGCTTCACTGCACAGCGTTTGTGGAAAACTTACTGTAAAGCATTTTACACAGCAACAAGAGGAGGACTCCTGAGACTTTCGTCAGACTCGATGTGTCGGGTGCAAGTATGACACTTAAGTCTTAATTTCTCCTTAGCTAAGGAATTTCCTTAAGGCTGCTGCACAGAATCCCTTTAAACGTTCCCTTAGTTAAGGGAAAGCATTAAGGTGTTTGCTGCACTGACTGAATTTACAGTAGTAAAATTCTACTGTTACCATGGAGACTGCTTGCTTGTTGTTACAGAGTTGGAAAGAAAAGAAGAAAACCAGATTGGTCAGAGGAGGAAAATATCGTACTGCTGGAGGAATTCCATGAAAGAAAGCAGAGATTAAAAAGTAAATCTGATCTGCAAATAACAGCAAACAGAAAAGAACAAATGTGGGAGGAAATCGCTTCAAAAATTAGGAGATCCAAAAGACAACTTGTGCTGTGGCCAAAAAAAGAGATCACTGATCGTAAAAGGGAACCAGATAAAACTGGTGAGAATAACTTTATTTAGGCTACAGATCTAAACTAGACTGTGTTGCTAGCTAGCGATAAGTTTGACAGCCTTCTCGCTCTGCTCATCATTATATATCCACTGGATTCTAAAATTTCTTCTTTTATGGCAGAAAATTTGATTAATCCCTCCCCAGCAAGATACAATTTCAGCGACAGCCATAAACTCCACCGTGTTGTGGTTAAGATAAAGCCAGAGATCCCTTAAATTCTTTCCCTTAGTTTGGTTGCTGAGGTCTTTTGTGCAACAGCTTCCTTAAGTAGAAGACCAAGATACTTAAGTGAACATTTTAAGGAATCCTTAAGGAGAAGATATGAGGGTGTTTTGTGCAACCGAATGTATTTTAAGGAAAACTCAACTCAGACTTTAAGGAAAATCTTAACTCAAGGTTTTTTGTGCAGCTGGCCCCTGGCCCTCAGATGCCTGAGGGCCGGCTGCTCGCTGCAGGACTGTGGTTTACTGGTCAAGTCCCAGCTCTGTGTTTGAAGGAGCTGCAGTTAGATAAACCGTGTGTGGTCGCACAAACCACACGTCCCCGTGTGGCTCTCTACCAGAGCTGCTTCAGGTTTCAGGGCCACATCCACTTCCTGTTTGTTCCTCGCTCTGCACCAGAGTTAGAACTGGTTTAATATAACCAGCGTACCAACGTTTCCCCGCTCAGATTGTTCTGACCTTCGGAGGACAGGCGAGGTCACGGCAGTACTCTGACACTGTAGTGAGCTAAAGTGAAAACCGGCCGACACTGATTCATCTTTAAACGCTAACAGGCTCTGCAGTGCGGCGACCTCTGAAGCTAAATAAACTCTGCAGGAGTTTCACTTCATCTTGATTTCCTGGCGGCTTTTATCCAGCAGCAGGATGAAGACATGGCGAGCGGAGTAGAAAGGAATCAGACAAACCCCAGAGACGCAGCAGAGGACAGAAAGAAGACGGACAGAGAGGAAAACAGCCTGACAAACGGAGATAAAGTCAACAGAGAGTTTGAGTTACGACTTGTTGGTTTTCCTTCTGTCATAACAGAGAGCAAGCAGCAGAGCAGAGAGCTCCGTGTGAGAGGAATGTGGACCGTAGAGGCCTCTGAGGACGGTCCTGCAGCAGGACCAGCTGAACCACCGCACAGACAGACCTCCGCCGACTCCTCAAAGGACAAACTATTTATTTACCTACACTAAATACAGCTCCAGACTGGACTTAGCATAAAGACTGGAAGCAGGAGGAGACAGAAGCAGTTCAGCTCCGTCCAAATGTCAATCTGCTCACACCGAGCTTCTCTCCAACCCGACGAGACATTCTGAGTCTCAGAAACATCATCATGCTCTAAAGACTGATTTATACTTCTGCATCGAACCGACGGCTCAGCATACCCATAGCCTCGTACCCCAGTACACTTAGCCCCTTAGCCCCGTACACTTAGCCCCTTAGCCCCGTACACTTAGCCCCGTACCCCCGTACACTTAGCCCCTTAGCCCCGTACACTTAGCCCCGTACCCCCGTACACTTAGCCCCTTAGCCCCGTACACTTAGCCCCTTAGCCCCGTACCCCAGTACACTTAGCCCCGTACACTTAGCCCCGTACCCCCGTACACTTAGCCCCTTAGCCCCGTACACGTAGCCCCGTACCCCCGTACACTTAGCCCCTTAGCCCCGTACACTTAGCCCCTTAGCCCCGTACACTTAGCCCCGTACCCCCGTACACTTAGCCCCTTAGCCCCGTACACTTAGCCCCTTAGCCCCGTACCCCCGTACACTTAGCCCCTTAGCCCCGTACACGTACCCCCGTACACGTAGCCCCGTACCCCCGTACACGTAGCCCCTTAGCCCCGTACACGTAGCCCCGTACACATAGCCCCTTAGCCCCGTACCCCCGTACACGTAGCCCCTTAGCCCCGTACACGTAGCCCCATACACGTACCCCGTACACGTAGCCCCTTAGCCCCGTATACTTAGACCCGTACCCCCGTACACGTAGACCCGTACCCCCGTACCCCCGTACACGTAACCCCTTAGCCCCGTACACGTAGCCCCGTACCCCCGTACACGTAGCCCCGTACCCCCGCACACGTAGCCCCGTACCCCCGCACACGTAGCCCCGTACCCCCGCACACGTAGCCCCGTACCCCCGCACACGTAGCCCCGTACACGTAGCCCCTTAGCCCCGTACACGTAGCCCCGTACACGTAGCCCCATACACGTAGCCCCATACACGTAGCCCCTTAGCCCCGTACCCCCGTACACGTAGCCCCGTACACGTAGCCCCGTACACGTAGCCCCGTACACGTAGCCCCGTACACGTAGCCCCTTAGCCCCGTACCCCCGTACACGTAGCCCCTTAGCCCCGTATACTTAGACTCGTACCCCCGTACACGTAGCCCCGTACACGTACCCCCGTACCCGTAGCCCCGTAGCCCCGTAGCCCCGTACCCCCGTACACGTACCCCCGTACCCGTAGCCCCGTACCCCCGTACACGTACCCCCGTACACGAAGCCCCGTACACGAAGCCCCGTACACGTACCCCCGTACACGTACCCCCGTACACATACCCCCGTACCCGTAGCCCCGTACCCCTGTACACGAAGCCCCGCACCCCCGTACACGAAGCCCCGCACCCCCGTACACGAAGCCCCGCACCCCCGTACACGAAGCCCCGTACCCCCGTACCTGATAATCGAATCGTGAGACCAGTGAAGATGCAAACCTCTACTTCCTATAAAGGCCGTCGTCTGCAGCCGCAGGGAGACGTTAACCCTCTATCAGGAACTGAGCGAAACTTTCCAAGTAAATTAAAGATGTGCTGCTCTTCTTCTGCTGTATCAGTTTGAACAGTGTTGGACTAACCTCGTGTTTAGCTTCATTTAATTGTTCTGGAGGAGCAGAAGGAGAAGCAGGAGCAGGAGGAGGAGCAGGTTTCTTCACTAAACATAGAACAAGTGTTCTCAGCCAACACCTACAAACCAAACTCAGCCATTTCCACCGAGCTGGTCGCTACATACTGCACCTCCAGCTACCCCCCCCCCCTCCCTCCCTCCCTCCCTCCCCTCTCTCTCCCTCTCTCTCCCCCCCCCTCCCTCCCTCTCTCACTTTCTCTCCCTCCCTCCCTCCCTCCCTCTCTCTTGCTTTCTCTCCCTCCCTCCCTCTCTCCCTCCCTCCCTCCCTCTCTCTTGCTTTCTCTCCCTCCCTCCCACCCTCTCTCACTTTCTCTCCCTCCCTCCCTCCCTCCCTCTCTCTTGCTTTCTCTCCCTCCCTCCCTCTCTCCCTCCCTCCCTCCCTCTCTCTTGCTTTCTCTCCCTCCCTCCCACCCTCTCTCTCTTGCTTTCTCTCCCTCCCTCCCTCCCTCTCTCTCTTGCTTTCTCTCCCTCCCTCCCTCCCTCTCTCGCTTTCTCTCCCTCCCTCCCTCCCTCTCTTGCTTTCTCTCCCTCCCTCCCTCCCTCTCTCGCTTTCTCTCCCTCCCTCCCTCCCTCTCTCGCTTTCTCTCCCTCCCTCCCTCCCTCTCTTGCTTTCTCTCCCTCCCTCCCTCCCTCTCTTGCTTTCTCTCCCTCCCTCCCTCCCTCTCTCGCTTTCTCTCCCTCCCTCCCTCTCTCTTGCTTTCTCTCCCTCCCTCCCTCTCTCTTGCTTTCTCTCCCTCCCTCCCTCTCTCTTGCTTTCTCTCCCTCCCTCCCTCTCTCTTGCTTTCACTCTCTCCCTCCCTCTCGGCTTTCAGAGGAGTATCTCCCCCTCTGGATGAATATTGAAGCAGCAGCTGTGTGGGAGGAGAGGTGAGCGAGGTGACCGCCGTGAGGATTCGTTCACTTCCCCCGGCCTCCATTTCTCCTGCTCAGCCCATTAAAATGCAGCGCTCCCTCGCTCGGCTGCAGACAGAGACGATGGCCGCTGATGAACGTTTCCTTCTGTCCAACACAACAAGACCATGTTCGCGGAGCGTCAACCGGGGTTTTTCCTGCATAGAGAAATTTTTGGCGCCCCCCAAAGAGGTTTTAGCGAGCGCCAAAATGATCCGAATTGAAAAAAAGCATCTCAAATATTCTCTGAATGCGTTTTAATTGCCATTTATCAAAGAACTTCTGAGCGAGCAGAACATCAACGTAAATATGACGTCTTCAGCAGACGCCTCCTCTCATCAGCTGCTGTGTTTACACCTGCAGCAGCGCCTGAACACTCGCACTAATGACTTCCTGTTATTTCTCACAATATAAAAGCCGTTTGTGCAGGAATGTGCCGGTGTTCACCGCTACTGTCCCTTTTACATTTTAGTCTTTGGCGTACCGGCCTTGGTCCTCTCCAGATCAGGTTCTCTGGGCTCCATGTGACGCTCAGTTGTTCCCGTTCTGTCCTGCCTGCAGATCTCCGCAGGGAGATCGGGAGCCTTTCATGCATCAAGCTCGTCAGTCACTTGTCATGAACCGACCAATCGCAGCCTGTAGGAGGCGGGACATTCAAAAAGGTTGATGCACCACAGCAAAGTTTAGAAATGTTGAACTGGTTGTTGTTTATTACTGACGAGTTAGTAAACAAGACTGACCAGCATGCGGAGCGTTTTTCTTGCACGATAACGACTGAAGAAACCCACAAAATGAAACTGCTGAAACTGATCACATCCCAAAGTTCTTAGTGGATATTTTACTTTCAAATGTTTGCTTGAGAGGAAAAGTCAGGAAGTCATCAAAATAGTCAGGAATCCCCGCTTGAGAATATCTGCTGGGAGATTCTCACTCTAAACCAAAGAAGTGATTGGACGAACCGCCCAGCAGGTGGATCGATCGTTCAGCACAGGAGTCCCTGCGTCTCTGAGCAAAGATGATTAAAAATCATTAAGATGAAAAGCCTTAGCGTCCTCCGCACGGTGCAGAGAGGACGGACTCGGTCTTTACAGAGACAGAAAACAGACTCTGCTGCTAAGTGGGACATTTTTCAGCCTGAACCCTCTCTGATCTCTGCTGTCTGTCAGCCTCCAACTCAAACCCTGGAAACCGTCCGGCTGCCTTTCTGTGTTATGGAAGCAAAACAAAGCGGCCTTATTTTCAGCTGCAGATATCAGAGGCGGGGCCTTTTCAGATCCCTGCTGCTGCTGCTGATCATCACGGTCAGACCGATTACAGAACATGTGTCTCTGAACACGGAGCAGGATGTGAGTGCTGTACACGAGTAAATGCAAGTACACAGAGATCTAGGGAGCGCTGCTGAGCACCAACTCCGACACAGCGCGTCCACGAGTTTAAACTTCACTCCCACCGACCGATATTCAAACAAACAGAAGCAGTCCGTTTGTTTCAAGATGGCCGACAGGAAACATCTCGACCATCAGACGCAAAGCGCCTGCAGTGACTTTAAACATCAATCATTTCTTCTCATCTCTCTGCTCCGTGAATGAAAATAGCAGAAAGCAGTCAAAGAGCCGACAGCGTTCACGCAGCCATTTTCTCTCCGCAGCTCTCGTCTCAGCCCAACACCTTCGCTCCTTCTTCATCCCTCAGGATCATCAACATCCACCATCCATCATCCATCAGCCATCCCACCATCCTACCTTCTTCAGCTGCCCGCTGCGCGTTCCCACGAACACCACCGTGTGTTCTCCGTAGGTGTACGCCGCCACGGCGCCCATGCCCTCCGTGCGGTCCTCGTACAGCGGGTTTCCCTCGATGACCCTCAGACCTCCAAGCGGCTGGTTCAACACCAGACCACAGAAATCATCTCCGATCTGCTTCGGCTGTGGAGGAGAGAGGGGAGGGAGAGAGGGGAGGGAGAGGGGGGAGAGGAGGGAGGGAGGGGAGACAGAGGGGAGGGAGAGAGCAGGGGGGGAGGAGAGAGGAGGGAGGAGAGAGGGGAGAGGAGGGAGGGAGGGGAGACAGGGGGGGGGGAGAGAGCAGGGGGGGAGGAGAGAGGAGGGAGGGGAGGGAGATGGGGGAGAGGAGGGAGGGAGGGGAGACAGAGGGGAGGGAGAGAGCAGGGGGGGAGGAGAGAGGAGGGAGGAGAGAGGGGAGGGAGAGGGGGGAGACAGAGGGGAGGGAGAGAGCAGGGGGGGAGGAGAGAGGAGGGAGGAGAGAGGGGAGGGAGGAGAGAGGGGAGGGAGGAGAGAGGGAGGGGAGACAGAGGGGAGGGAGAGAGCAGGGGGGGAGGAGAGAGGAGGGGGGGAGGAGAGAGGAGGGGGGGGAGGGAGAGGGGGGAGAGGAGGGAGGGAGGGGAGACAGAGGGGAGGGAGAGAGCAGGGAGGGGAGGGAGAGGAGGGAGAGGGGGGAGGGAGGGACAGGGAGGGAGGGGGAGAGGAGGGAGGGAGGGGAGACAGAGGGGAGGGAGAGAGCAGGGGCGGAGGAGAGAGGAGGGAGGAGAGGGGGGAGGAGAGAGGAGGGAGGAGAGGGGGGAGGGTGAGGGGGGAGAGGAGGGAGGGAGGGGAGGGAGAGGGGAGGGAGAGAGCAGGGGGGGGAGAGGAGAGAGAGAGAGGGGGGAGAGGAGGGAGGGGGGGAGACAGAGGGGAGGGAGAGAGCAGGGGGGGAGGAGAGAGGAGGGAGGAGAGAGGGAGAGGAGGAGAGAGAGGAGGGGAGGGAGAGGAGGGAGAGGAGAGAGGGGAGGGAGAGGGGGGAGAGGAGGGAGGGAGGGGAGACAGAGGGGAGGGAGAGAGCAGGGGGGGAGGAGAGAGGGAGGAGGAGAGAGGGGAGAGGAGGGAGGGAGGGGAGACAGAGGGGGGGGAGAGAGCAGGGGGGGAGGAGAGAGGAGGGAGGGGAGGGAGATGGGGGAGAGGAGGGAGGGAGGGGAGACAGAGGGGAGGGAGAGAGCAGGGGGGGGAGGAGAGAGGAGGAGGAGAGAGGGGAGGGAGAGGGGGGAGACAGAGGGGAGGGAGAGAGCAGGGGGGGAGGAGAGAGGAGGGAGGAGAGAGGGGAGGGAGGAGAGAGGGGAGGGAGGAGAGAGGGAGGGGAGACAGAGGGGAGGGAGAGAGCAGGGGGGGAGGAGAGAGGAGGGGGGGGAGGGAGAGGGGGGAGAGGAGGGAGGGAGGGGAGACAGAGGGGAGGGAGAGAGCAGGGAGGGGAGGGAGAGGAGGGAGAGGGGGGAGGGAGGGACAGGGAGGGGGGGGAGAGGAGGGAGGGAGGGGAGACAGAGGGGAGGGAGAGAGCAGGGGCGGAGGAGAGAGGAGGGAGGAGAGGGGGGAGGAGAGAGGAGGGAGGAGAGGGGGGAGGGTGAGGGGGGAGAGGAGGGAGGGAGGGGAGACAGAGGGGAGGGAGAGAGCAGGGGGGGAGGAGAGAGGAGAGAGAGGGGGGAGAGGAGGGAGGGAGGGGAGACAGAGGGGAGGGAGAGAGCAGGGGGGGAGGAGAGAGGAGGGGGGGGAGGAGAGAGGAGGGAGGGGGGGGAGGAGAGAGGAGGGAGGGGAGGGAAGACGAGGGGAGGGAGAGAGCGGGGGGGGGGGGAGAGAGGAGGGAGGGAGGAGAGAGGGGAGGGAGGAGAGAGGGGAGGGAGGGGAGGGAGAAGAGGGAGAGGGGGGAGAGGGGGGAGGGAGGGACAGGGAGGAGAGAGGAGGGAGGGAGGGGAGGGAGAGAGCAGGGGGGGAGGAGGAGAGAGGAGGGAGGAGAGAGGGGAGGGAGGAGAGAGGGAGGGGGGAGGAGAGGGGAGGGAGAGAGCAGGGGGGGAGGAGAGAGGAGGGGGGAGGAGAGAGGAGGGAGGGGAGGGAGAGGGGGGAGAGGAGGGAGGGAGGGGAGACAGAGGGGAGGGAGAGAACAGGGAGGGGAGGGGGGAGGGAGGGGAGGGAGAGGAGGGAGAGGAGGGAGGGAGGGACAGGGAGGGAGGGGGAGAGGAGGGAGGGAGGGGAGACAGAGGGGAGGGAGAGAGCAGGGGCGGAGGAGAGAGGAGGGAGGAGAGGGGGGAGGAGAGAGGAGGGAGGAGAGAGGGGAGGGTGAGGGGGGAGAGGAGGGAGGGAGGGGAGACAGAGGGGAGGGAGAGAGCAGGGGGGGAGGAGAGAGGAGGGAGGAGAGAGGGGAGGGAGAGGGGGGAGAGGAGGGAGGGAGGGGAGACAGAGGGGAGGGAGAGAGCAGGGGGGGAGGAGAGAGGAGGGAGGGGAGGGAAGACAGAGGGGAGGGAGAGAGCGGGGGGGGGGAGAGAGGAGGGAGGAGAGAGGGGAGGGAGAAGAGGGGGGAGGGAGGGGAGGGAGAAGAGGGAGAGGGGGGAGAGGGGGGAGGGAGGGACAGGGAGGAGAGAGGAGGGAGGGAGGGGAGGGAGAGGGGAGGGAGAGAGCGGGGGGGAGGGAGGAGGGGGGGGGGGATCAATAAAAGGAGATATCAACTTCAAAATCCCAATAATCTAATTTCTGAAGGCTGATGTGGTGACTGAAGTAACACGATTTATTTCTATAGATACACATGCAGTATTTATACGCTGTAATATACACTCTGGTACACAGTATATATATCTATAAGAGAGAGGATCAGCCTCTGGAATAAACTGTCAACATTCAAGTTAAATCATTGAGGAGAAAAACGAGATCAGTGATTGGTCGTTTCACGTTTCTGTCTGGCTGCTGATTGGTCGACTGAACGTGCTGCTGGGGTCTTCAAAGTTGCCAAATCCAGCAGCTGATTATCAAATGTTGTGTTAACACGTTTAACATCATTGAGAAATCAGACATCTGTGGGCAGAGGCAGCTCACTGTGATAGGCTGCTACACCTGTCAATCAGCCACACGCCCCTGTGCCTTAAATATCTCAACGTGAGAAAATGTCCACAGACTCAGAACATAACAGCCTTCTATCAAGAAAAGTGACCGGACAACGATTTCTTTTGTACCAAGTGATGTGCTCACGAAGCTGCTGGGGCCCGGTGCGCGAAGCTGCTGGGGCCCGGTGCGCGAAGCTGCTGGGGCCCGGTGCGCGAAGCTGCTGGGGCCCGGTGCGCGAAGCTGCTGGGGCCCGATGCGCGAAGCTGCTGGGGCCCGGTGCGCGAAGCTGCTGGGGCCTGGTGCGCGGCTCATCACTGTTCGGGTCAGTGTCTCCAGCCGGCAGCTTGATGTGTTTGTTTTTCTCGGGACGTACTGATCAATATGACATCTGAGTCTTTAATTACCAGAAGATTAATTGTGTCTCTGACACATTTAACGAGCGGCAGACACCAAATCTGATCCCCACACCGAAGGACCTGACTCACAATATAAAGCTGATCAGCTTCAATGATTGATCTGATCCGAGTGGAAGTCTGACTGGAGTCTCTGCTGGACTACAGAGGAGTTACAGAGCGGAGACTCTTCACTCTCAGAGGATCTTTGGTCTGAGTTAACAGCTGATCTGACGCTCGTCATCTGAAAGTGACGTCTCTATTTGTGGCGGCTGGAAATGGTAAGATGTTTTGTTCCCAGTGTAACGAGCCGTGTTACTGTAATATTATTACAGTAATATTATTACAGTAACTAATCCAAGTTGGGCTGCGTTACCAGGACACCACTTGTTTTGTTGCGCTGCAGATCAGGGACAGTTCAAGTCCAGAAGCCGGACCCGGACATAGTTTACATTTATTACATTCAGCTGACGCTTTAGATAAAAGCGACTTACAGCTGCTACACATGTCAGAGGTCGCACGCCTCTGGAGCCACAAGGGACACATTGGTGGATGGGTCACAGTGGGGGATTGAACCCAGGTCTCTCACACCAAAGGCATGTATCTTATCCACTGCCCCATCACCACCCCAGTAACATCACTAATTGTTTTTAATACCCCGTACAGTTCCTGAGTAACACTGGTAACAGGAGGTCTGTTCATCAGCGGTCACATGTTCTGGTTCCTCATCGTCAGTAAAGTGGAACCGCTCAGGTGAGCTACACGTGATGAAGCTGAGACCTGAAACATGTGACGCACTCACACTCGACCCGGGTGTTACAGACAGACAGACAGGCAGGCGGTCAGACGGACTGCTGGTGGCGCTTTATGGAAAACGAGACACACTCACACTCCCTGCTGTTTATGATGACAGAAGGAGGTCAGATATGGACACTGGCCCCGCCTCCTCTGTCTTTGCCCCCAACACACACGCGCTACAGTACCCCCCCCCCCCCCACACACACACACACACGCTACAGTACCACACACACACGCACGCTACAGTACCACACACACACGCACGCTACAGTACCACACACACACGCACACACACACGCACACACACACTCTACAGTAACACACACACACACACACACTCTACAGTACCACACACACACACACACGCTACAGTACCACACACACACACACGCGCTACAGTACCCCCCCCCCCACACACACGCGCTACAGTACACACACACACACACACACGCGCTACAGTACCCCCCCACACACACACACGCTACAGTACCACACACACACACACGCTACAGTACCACACACACACACACACACGCGCTACAGTACCCCCCCCCCCACACACACGCGCTACAGTACCACACACACACACACACACACACACACACGCGCTACAGTACCCCCCCCCCACACACACACACGCTACAGTACCACACACACACACACACACACACACACACTCCAGCATGGTCATCAGCTCGTATTTCGTCAGCGTGTGGCTGATTGGCTGTGATTGGTTGGTTAGTTGGTTGGTCCTCTCCCTACCCCCCTTCCCCTTCGCGGGCCTCTGGACTTGTCTCCTGGCGGGTTTCCCTGCTCCGTTGCCGTGGTTACCACTGAAGGCGATCGCCGCCATGAATAAGAAACACTCCCCACCGACCTGAAGTAACCCCACCACAGACCTGCTGCATTACACGGGTCTGATTCATCAAGAAACTTCATCAGAGCGTGCACAGGGACACCGGCGTCCCCGTTAGGACCGGGTTTTCTGCTGCTCCCCTGAGGGCGGCGTCACAACTGACGAGCACCTCCGGCCGTGTTTGCTAACAGGCTTCTGGTTAGAAGCTCAACATGAGGACGCCTTCCTGACGGCGTGCTGTCAGACCAGCCACCATGGTGTCATTCTCACTAAGGCTCTGATCACCTCAAACACAGCAGCAACTATCAGTCAATTAACTGCTCAGCTGTCAGCTACTCAATTCATCGACAACTGTTTTGATAATCGATAAATTGAATTCTTGTTTTAAAGATTCCAGATTCTCAAACGCTGACAGAGGAGATTCAGAGACAGCTGAACATCTTTGGGTTGGCGACAAAACAAGATGTTTGAGGATATTTCTGGACCTAACGCATCATTAACCGAGAAGCTGCTCGTTTGTTTACAGTCAGGAGACTAGGGCTGCAACTGAGGACAGGTTCCTGGGGTTCTGGTTCTGGTCCGTGATGCTCGGGGTGAGACTCACCGTGTGGATGCAGGGCAGCTCCTTGTTCAGTAACCACGGTAAGGAGAGGCGGCCCTCGCCTCGGTAACAGGAGCGGATCCTCTCCCTCATGGCCAGGTTGATGTCGTGGAGCGTGAACAGACACAGGACCGTCTCTCTGGGGGGGTTCGAGCGGTTCTTCTGACCCTGAAACACAGAGAGGCCGCAGGAAGTAGTATTATTATTATTCACGTCTGAACAAATCAGTCGATCATTTATGTCAGCTGTATGTCTGTCTGCGTGTAGCACCTTGTCACCAAAGCAAATTCCTTGTATGTTTAAAACACTACTTGGCAATAAAGCTCCTTCTGATTCTGATCCTGATCAATGACAGACAGAGAAAAGTAATTTTTTAAATACTAAAAATGTTATTAGAAAGAATTAAAGAGGGAAAAATAAAAAGCCTAACATGGGGAAGAAAAGAAAAAGGAAATAAAACATCAGGTACAAGAAAAATCTCATAAAACGACGAAAATATAAAAGAAAAACAAAGAAAGAACAAATTATCAAAATAAAATAGTACAGAAAACTAAAGAAATGAAAGACCAGCTGACAGACTTCCAATCAGAACGAAGGACGCCGAAGGTAGTTCACCTGTGAGAAGACGACGAACAGGACGTCGTCGTCCTCGGACAGGCCGAGGGCGTGGGCCAGCCGCCGCCCTGGTTTCTGTTTGTAGGCGGCCTGCACCAGCCGGTACTCCACCCCGTCTTTGGTGCAGCCCAGAGGAAACTCCACATACGAGTAGAACTCGGTGTCGTTGGAACACATCCGGACGATCTTAGAGGTGAAGAACTTCTCCCCGCCGGCGTCCATCTGCGTCAGCTGCGTGTCCAGCTGCAGAGTCAGGAAGTAGACGTACGTGCGGCTGGAGAAACCGTAGACATAGTAGATGTCAAAGGCCGGGTAGAGGGACAGCGTGTCTGACGGGATCTTGATCTGCGAGGAGACAAACTCGTCCTGGTAGACCAGCGAGAACATGTTGACGCTCTCCTCGTCCGCCACCAGCTTCCTGCTGGACAGCGTGGGGAAGTACTCAGACTTCCCGTCGATAGCGGCGCCGATGAACAGGCGGCTCCCTCCCTTCACGGGCTTCTTTCTCTTAGGGTCGGCCGTCCAGTCGTCCTCACCGACAACCACACCTGGAGAGGAAGGACAGATTCATGACACCTTCTTTTCACACAGATGTGCTTTCTACCTGCAGATGATTGACAGGTCTCTCCTTCAATATGACCATCCGAATTAACCAATCAGGAACCTAGAACCCTTTTCAACTGACGAAACATAATTTCAGCTGTGGTTGTGTCTCTGGTTCTCAGATCACTTTGGGACGAGTTCCTGGAACTAACCGTGATACCAAGCAGGAACCTCCCGGTCTGAAGAGCCTTAAACCTGCATCCTCTCTAGCAGCCAGCAGGGGGCAACTCCACCGGCTGCAGAAAGAAGTGTGACTGTATAGAAGTCCGCTACTAGCCAAAACACAGTTAGCATGTGTCCGGTTATGCTAGTTAAAAATAACTAGCATGCCTACTGTTATATTTGGTGTTTGTAGCTAACCGCTACAAGACCGCTAATCAAGACTTCAAGCCAAAGACTGAAGGCAGGGGGAAACGGTTAGCTTAGAAACAACCATCCTGATTTACCAGTTAATAAAGAGAGCTAGCTTAATGCCACTGTGGCCAACCAAGAGTTAACATGCTAGTAGATTAGCTTGCTAGCAGAAGTACCAACCTGGGGAAGACATCCAAGAATTTAGTTAGCGTTCATGACCATCTCAGGAATTACCACTAGCCTTGGCTAGCAGTTACGTTTTGCTACCTTCCTGGGAATTAACCGAGCAGCAAACTCAAAAACTTCAAAAATAAACCCCCAGGAAGAAGTGCTGTCTCTTTGGTTACAAGAAACAAAAGTTTCACGAAGACAAACCTTTGCTTTTACCACCGACATAAAGTTCTGTGTATTTGCATGTTGTGACTGTTTCATCCAGATAAAAACATCTGTAGACTTATATTCATCGATAGTCATTTTATGGCCGACGATCACTTTTTGCCAAGACACCGGCTAGCAACGCAGGGTAGCATATAGCCTTCTTAGCCTCTTTAGCATTAAGCTAGGTGGGCATGGTTTCAGCAACGAAGCGCCTCAGCTCCGCCCACACCCCGCCTCTTTGCCCATTTGTGGTTATCCGGGAGTGACGCGCTGCCAGGATGGCGACAGCCTGCCACGCCTGCTTTGAGTTTTAAAACCGCTCTTCAGAAACCTACGGGTGACATCACAGACACTACGTCCATTTTTATACAGGCTATGGCGTTAACGTTAGCTTGGTTAGCAGTTAGCGCTTTGGTGGAAGATTTCTGTTGCTAAGCATGCTGCTGTGGAGGCTTGGTCTGTCCCAAATAATCTCTCTCTTAATTGTCTACCTGTTCAAGTATATCTGACCCCGTCCCCATATTACCTGCCATCCCATCAGCCTCTCTGGCTCCAGAGAGGTAGTGTTCTTTGCGATGATGCGGCTCTCCCAGTTTGAAGAGATCCTCCAGTCTGAGGAACTGACACACGCCCTGCCATATCGAGCCGCACGCCACCAGTCTGTTCCCAGTATAATCCACCAGTAATAGCTTGTTCACGTTATCCAACGAGTCCAGCCTGAGGGCAGGGACACAGGTGAGCAGACAGACAGGTGACCTGGCTACTAACCTTCCAGACAGGTGTGCGTGTTCAGGTGCGGACAGACAGGTGTGGACAGACAGGTGCGGACAGACAGGTGTGCGTGTTCAGGTGCGGACAGACAGGTGTGCGGACAGACAGGTGTGCGTGTTCAGGTGCGGGCAGACAGGTGCGGACAGACAGGTGTGGACAGACAGGTGTGCGTGTTCAGGTGCGGACAGACAGGTGTGCGTGTTCAGGTGCGGATAGACAGGTGCGGACAGACAGACGTGCGTGTTCAGGTGCGGACAGACAGACGTGCGTGTTCAGGTGCGGACAGACAGGTGCGGACAGACAGACGTGCGTGTTCAGGTGCGGACAGACAGGTGTGCGTGTTCAGGTGCGGACAGACAGGTGTGCGTGTTCAGGTGCGGACAGACAGGTGTGGACAGACAGGTGCGGACAGACAGGTGTGCGTGTTCAGGTGCGGACAGACAGACGTGCGTGTTCAGGTGCGGACAGACAGGTGTGGACAGACAGGTGTGCGTGTTCAGGTGCGGACAGACAGGTGTGCGTGTTCAGGTGCGGACAGACAGACGTGCGTGTTCAGGTGCGGACAGACAGGTGTGGACAGACAGACGTGCGTGTTCAGGTGCGGACAGACAGGTGTGGACAGACAGGTGTGCGTGTTCAGGTGCGGACAGACAGGTGTGCGTGTTCAGGTGCGGACAGACAGGTGTGCGTGTTCAGGTGCGGACAGACAAGTGTGGACAGACAGGTGTGCGTGTTCAGGTGCGGACAGACAGGTGTGGAGAGACAGACGTACGTGTTCAGGTGCGGACAGACAGGTGTGGACAGACAGGTGTGCGTGTTCAGGTGCGGACAGACAAGTGTGGACAGACAGGTGTGCGTGTTCAGGTGCGGACAGACAAGTGTGGACAGACAGGTGTGCGTGTTCAGGTGCGGACAGACAGGTGTGGAGAGACAGACGTACGTGTTCAGGTGCGGACAGACAGGTGTGGACAGACAGGTGTGCGTGTTCAGGTGTGGACAGACAGGTGTGCGTGTTCAGGTGTGGACAGACAGGTGTGCGTGTTCAGGTGTGGACAGACAGGTGTGGGCAGACAGGTGTGCGTGTTCAGGTGTGGACAGACAGGTGTGCGTGTTCAGGTGCGGACAGACAGGTGTGGACAGACAGGTGTGGACAGACAGGTGTGCGTGTTCAGGTGCGGACAGACAGGTGTGGAGAGACAGGTGTGCGTGTTCAGGTGCGGACAGACAGGTGTGCGTGTTCAGGTGTGGACAGACAGGTGTGCGTGTTCAGGTGTGGACAGACAGGTGTGCGTGTTCAGGTGTGGACAGACCTGTGAGCGCAGGCCCTGACGCTAGGTGGAGGGTAACACTTGGCATTGTCCTCCACAGGTCCGGTCATGTGACTCCTCAGCTCCGTCAGATTGGCCGATAGCTTCAGCACTCTGTTGACAGCGCCTACGAACACCTCACCTGTCCTCCGGTGGACGGTCAGGTGGGTGAGCGAGGTGTCGAACGCTCTGTACGCCGCCCTGCTCGACGCCACGGAGGGAGGGGGAGGAACAGCTGGGGCAGAGAGGAGGGGGGAGAAGAGGAGGAGGAGGGAGAGGAGAAGGAAGAGGAGGAGAGGAGAGGAGGAGGAGGAGGATGGGAGCATGGTGGACAGAGAGAGGAGGAGAGGATGGAGGGATGGAGGAGGAGAGGAGGGGAGGAGAGAAGAGTTGGCTGCAGGTCTGATGAAGAGTCAGCTTCAATGGGGCATGACTGGGGGGGGGGGGGGGGGGGGGAGAGAGGGGGAGGGGGGAGAGAGGGGGAGGTTAGTGCATCTTTCTTAAATTGTCTGATAAAATATTGACTCGTCCATCTACAGAAGCCTGTCAGGGACATTCACACATTGTCTTTACACCATATGGCCAAAAGTAAGTGGACAGCGGCGTCACCGCCCGTCACCACATTCACAGCGGCTCACAGAGCAAACATGACGTCACATGGTCTGACGGGTAACTCAGTGATTGGACTCGCGTCCTGGTCTGCCCGCTGGAGTCAAACACGTTTCTGCTCCTTCACCTCTGTCTGACACTAATGATTATTTTCGTTGTGGACCTTTTAATTATTTATTCGATTAGTCACAATTATTTTTGCCCCCCCCCAAACCCAACGCTAATTAAACCATTTTACTAATGAATATCTTTCAAGTGAATCAGTGATGTCCAACACACAGCCCAACGAGCTAACGTTACCGTTAAGTGAACGAGGTTTACTATTCATTTATACGTTTTCAATTCGCCATCAACTTTTACAAAACTGCCAATATTCAAATTCTACGCAGACGATTTCTCACCTTAAAACTTTTCAAAAGTGTATTTAGTGATGAAACAGCGTGCACAACTTGTAAAAACACAAAAGCCGTTCTGCCGTTCGCCTCTTTCTCCGTTGCTTTCCGCTTCTCATGCGAAAGCTTCTTCTTCGTGAGCAGTCTCACAGTCAGGCAGTGGAGGCGTCGACGATTTTTTCATGATCACCGTCGTCGATTACGTGGACTAATCGTTGCAGCGCTACGTCTGACGAGGAGCTTAAACGCTGGCATCATTAAAAAAAAAGCTCCAGCACACACAGAGGATTCGTCCGACAGCAGCCAGTGTCTGAGTTATTGATCTGTTTCCGTCTGCCTCCTCCATGATTCTCTCAGAGCTTCAGCAGCTCCAGTAACACTGAGCTGGATGGAAACTTCACTCTCACGCTGGCGGCCATTTCTGCTCTGTTTACGTTTGACTGACAGCTCTGATCACAACACACTTTGTAACCGTTTCCCCTAAAACTCCCCGAAACGCCACTCCACACTAAAACCAGAACCCAAGTCACCGTGGGAACGACCCTCACCTCACATCAGACACACTGATCAGCAGGAGAACGTGAGAGAGTGAACGCGGACGTCAGACTTTTATTTCCCGTCTCATTTCTGACATTACTGGATTATCTGAGAGTTCTGCCGTCAGACACCAGCTTTAGTTTGATCTGCAGCACCATCACAGTATATTCTAACCTGTTCTGAAACAGGAACGCCTGCTGGTAAACGTGCACGTGTAAAGGTGGCTACACGTTGCGATGATTGGTCGGCTTGGTAGCACCATTTCTTCTGAGCCAACAGGAAGCGATCTGAAGCCAGGTTCGCCGCAGTGAGGCTGTGCGATGAATCGAATTTCAATCAGGATTTTGATTTTGGCTTCTAACAATTATAAAAATAAGTTAACAGAAGCCGCACGCTGTTCATCCAGGCCGCTGCATGTGTCGTTCAGCTCGAGCCAAGATGAGATTAAAACACCATAATATTCTTTGTGGGGTTCATTAATGGTGATAAATGATTCAAAGTAAATATTTTATGAACGTTTAGAGTCATCAGTATTGGATTCCACTTTGATCAACTTGATCAGCTGAGTGTCTGAAAAGGACCGAGATGTCAAAGCACAGATGTTCGAGGCAACCTGCCCAGATTTACTTCCACCTCTCAGCACTTATGAGCGTGACGTCCCGCCAGGTCCACGCAGAACTCAGCACAACACCTGATTTATACTTTTCTCGCCGTCACTTTGATTAACTGCATCTCCCGACGGAACGCCGCCATTATTTAAACACCCAGTCAAGTTAGCGAAGGGCTAAACAGGAAGTTAGCCGGCTCACCGCCAGCTAGCATAGCGCCCTATCGGCCAAACTTGAGGCTTCAAAACGGCAGTCCACAAACCAACGGGTGACGTCACCATGACTACGCCCACTTCTTATATAGTCGGTGGGAAACTCACACAGACAACAAACTGCCCTATGAAATGTTCGCTGCAGCAGAGCGACCCAGAAACTCCTGAAGTCTCATTCATGTTGCTGCACGCGTGCGTCCTGCCACACGTTCCTCTGCAAACAAATGGAAACACAGCGTTCACGTCCCTGCTGAGTACGTTACTGCATCACAACTCAGCTCATTTCAACACGTGTCGACAAAGTGACGGTTCCAGCAGATTCAGCTCTGAAATCCCCCAATGGGAAGAGAATCTGCGATCGACAGCGTCCTCGCTGTGATTTACATCCAGCAGACAGGAAGTGTCCGAGTGGCGGTCCAGGCTTCATGAAGCCACGTGAAGAAGGACCTGACGAACCGTCCACCCGCTCAGATGAACTCTTCTCGTGTCAAACGCATTTCCAGCCACGTCGATCAGCAGCAGCCTGATGACAGTAATATGGGATATGAGAGTGGCGTGGATCAGCTCGACGCCGGCTGACTGCGTCTAATGAGACAGCAGAAGAAGAGGGAGAGTCACAGACAGAAGAAACAAGGTTTTTACTCCGGTGGCAGAGAAAGGACAGAAAGGCGAGTCCAACAATTAACCCTGTGACACACTCAGAAACACACACACACACACTCACACACTCAGAAACACACACACACACACAGACACACACTCAGAAACACACACACACACACTCAGAAACACAAACACACACTCACACACTCAGAAACACACAAACACACACTCACACACTCAGAAACACACACACACACACTCACACACTCAGAAACACACAACACACACTCACACACTCAGAAACACACACACACACTCACACACTCAGAAACACACACACACACACTCACACACTCAGAAACACACAAACACACACACACACACTCAGTAACACACAAACACACACACACTCAGTAACGCACACACACGCACACACACAAACACACACTCAGTAACGCACACTCAGTAACGCACACACAACACACACACACACTCAGAAACACACACACACTCAGTAACGCACACACACACACTCAGAAACACACACACTCAGTAACGCACACACACACACACTCAGAAACACACACACACTCAGTAACGCACACTCAGTAACGCACACACACACACACACACACACACACTCAGAAACACACACACTCAGAAACACACACTCAGAAACACAGAGAGGCGGTGAAAGATCAGCACATTAGCTAATTAGCCTGCTGAGCTGAGGGGGAGCCCGGAGAGGGGAGGTCGACAGATGGACCGGAGAGAGAGAGAGAGACAGCTGGGCAGACAGATAGAGTTTCTCTAACTGGACTACGGTTTCCCTGGACCATCCATCACCCTGCTGAACCTGACCGTCTCTCTGTGTGCGCGCACGCTAACCAGTGTTAACATTAAACCCTTGGACTGTCTGTAACGCTAACTGCTAAAACAAGCTAACGCTGCGTTCATGTTGTATCAGGTCCACCTTCCTCAGCACGCCACCCAGCTCCTGGTCCAGGCCATGGTTACCCCTCTGCCCTCCTGGCGGGTCTTCCAGCTTTTGTGGTGTAACCACTACTCATGGTTCAGAGCCCAGCAGCCCGTCTGGTTTCTGATCAGCCCAAAAGGACTCATGTCCCTCCATCACTCAGGGACCTCCACTGGCTCCCTGAGGCCTCCAGAATCTAATCCAAGTCCCTGATGCTGCATCCAGAGCTCCTCCTGGGTCTGCACCATCTACCTAAACTCCATAATCCAAGCCTACGTTCCTTCTGGGCCACTGCGCTCCTCCAACGAACGCCGCCTGGCTCTGCCTCCCTTCACACAAAGCGACCTCAGTCCTTGTTCTCATCTGTGACCCCACGATGGTGGAACGAGCTGCCGCACGCCATCAGAGCAGCGGCGTCCCTCTCTGACTCCAAGAAGCTCCTGAACACTCTGCAGAGAACACTTCCTCTGATAACACCTCTGACATCCTCACAGCTCTCCTGTAGTGATTGGACTAGTCGTTAACTCTTCCTTCTTCCTCCAGGTCTTTACCCACCGGTGCTGTACGAGCAGCTCTCACTGGGATCTGCTGTCACTCATTATCCATTAATCTGTCCATCATTTCCACGATTAATCGATTAGTTTGGTGTGTTACTATACTGATGCTTCTGTGTTGCTCCTCACATTTAAGTTGCTTTGAATAAACGAGTCTGCCAGATGAGTAAGTGTACACGAGTGGGAACAAAGTGCTCCTGTCAGCCTCTCGCTGCAGCTCCAGGAGGAAGTACAGCCTTCAGACCATCAGCTGCGACAACAACAAAATTTCTGATGCAGAGATGGAGAATCCATCCTGCCGTCTCCTCCAGAGACAACGAACAAACACGTCAACCTTCAACAGACACTTCCAGTTTCTGCTCAGCTGAGCAGCAGATTACTGCACGATCTTTCAATCAGCATTATTTGTTCAGTACACAGGAAATGGCAACAAACATGCTCAGAAACATCTGATTCTGGGTCAAACTTTTCTTTGATTTATACGCCAGCGTTACTCACACGCTGATTTTCCTTGGGCAGGCCGCCGAGGTACGTTAATGGCCGCCCAGTGACAGGCCCAGATACGTTAAAGGCCGCCGAGATACATTGATGGCTGCCCAGTGACAGCCGCCCAGTGACGGGTCCAGATACGTTGACGGCCGCCCAGTGACGGGCCCAGATACATTGACGGCTGCCCAGTGACAGCCGCCCAGTGACGGGTCCAGATACGTTGACGGCCGCCCAGTGACGGGCCCAGATACATTGACGGCTGCCCAGTGACAGCCGCCCAGTGACGGGTCCAGATACGTTGACGGCCGCCCAGTGACAGCCGCCCAGTGACGGGCCCAGATACGTTGACGGCCGCCCAGTGACGGGTCCAGATACGTTGACGGCCGCCCAGTGACGGGCCCAGATACGTTGACGGCCGCCCAGTGACGGGCCCAGATACGTTGACGGCCGCCCAGTGACGGGCCCAGATACGTTGACGGCCGCCCAGTGACGGCCGCCCAGATACGTTGACAGCTGCCCAGTGACGGCCGCCCAGTGACGGGCCCAGATACGTTGACAGTCGCCCAGTGACGGGCCCAGATACGTTGACAGCCGCCCAGTGACGGGCCCAGATACGTTAAAGGCCGCCCAGATACATTGATGGCTGCCCAGTGACAGCCGCCCAGTGACGGGTCCAGATACGTTGACGGCCGCCCAGTGACGGGCCCAGATACGTTGACGGCCGCCCAGTGACGGGCCCAGATACGTTGACAGTCGCCCAGTGACGGCCGCCCAGTGACGGGTCCAGATACGTTGACAGCTGCCCAGTGACGGCCGCCCAGTGACGGGCCCAGATACGTTGACAGCTGCCCAGTGACGGCCGCCCAGTGACGGGCCCAGATACGTTGACAGCTGCCCAGTGACGGGCCCAGATACGTTGACAGCCGCCCAGTGACGGGCCCAGATACGTTGACAGTCGCCCAGTGACGGGCCCAGATACGTTGACAGTCGCCCAGTGACGGGCCCAGATACGTTGACAGCTGCCCAGTGACGGCCGCCCAGTGACGGGCCCAGATACGTTGACAGTCGCCCAGTGACGGGCCCAGATACGTTGACAGCCGCCCAGTGACGGGCCCAGATACGTTGACAGCCGCCCAGTGACGGGCCCAGATACGTTGACAGCTGCCCAGTGACGGCCGCCCAGTGACGGGCCCAGATACGTTGACAGCTGCCCAGTGACGGCCTCCCTGTGACGGGCCCAGATACGTTGACAGCTGCCCAGTGACGGCCGCCCAGTGACGGGCCCAGATACGTTGACGGCCGCCCAGTGACGGCCGCCCAGATACGTTGACAGCTGCCCAGTGACGGCCGCCCAGTGACGGGCCCAGATACGTTGACAGCCGCCCAGTGACGGGCCCAGATACGTTGACAGCCGCCCAGTGACGGGCCCAGATACGTTGACAGCCGCCCAGTGACGGGCCCAGATACGTTGACAGCCGCCCAGTGACGGGCCCAGATACGTTGACGGCCGCCCAGTGACAGCCGCCCAGTGACGGGTCCAGATACGTTGACGGCTGCCCAGTGACGGGCCCAGATACGTTGACGGCCGCCCAGTGACAGCCGCCCAGTGACGGGTCCAGATACGTTGACGGCCGCCCAGTGACGGCCGCCCAGATACGTTGACAGCTGCCCAGTGATGGCCGCCCAGTGACGAGCCCAGATACGTTAACGGCCGCCCAGATACGTTGACAGCCGCCCAGTGACGGGCCCAGATACGTTGACAGCTGCCCAGTGACGGCCGCCAGTGACGGGTCCAGATACGTTGACAGCTGCCCAGTGACGGCCGCCCAGTGATGAGCCCAGATACGTTAAAGCCCGCCCAGATACATTGACGGCTGACCAGTGACGGGTCCAGATACGTTGACAGCTGCCCAGTGACGGCCGCCCAGTGATGAGCCCAGATACGTTAACGGCCGCCCAGATACGTTGACAGCTGCCCAGTGATGGCCGCCCAGTGACGAGCCCGGATACGTTAACGGCCGCCCAGATACGTTGACAGCCACCCAGTGACGGCCGCCCAGTGACGGGTCCAAATACGTTGACAGCCGCCCAGTAACGGGCCCAGATACGTTGACAGTCGCCCAGTGACGGCCGCCCAGTGACGGGTCCAAATACGTTGACAGCCGCCCAGTGACGGGCCCAGATACGTTGACAGCCGCCCAGTGACGGGCCCAGATACGTTGACAGTCGCCCAGATACGTTGACGGCTGCCCAGTGACGGGCCCAGATACGTTAACGGCCGCCCAGTGACGGGCCCAGATACGTTGACAGCCGCCCAGTGACGGGCCCAGATACGTTGACAGTCGCCCAGTGACGGGCCCAGATACGTTGACAGCTGCCCAGTGATGGCCGCCCAGTGACGAGCCCAGATACGTTAACGGCCGCCCAGATACGTTGACAGCCACCCAGTGACGGCCGCCCAGTGACGGGTCCAAATACGTTGACAGCCGCCCAGTAACGGGCCCAGATACGTTGACAGCCGCCCAGTGACGGCCGCCCAGTGATGGGCCCAAATACGTTGACAGCCGCCCAGTGACGGGCCCAGATACGTTGACAGTCGCCCAGATACGTTGACGGCTGCCCAGTGACGGGCCCAGATACGTTAACGGCCGCCCAGTGACGGGCCCAGATACGTTGACAGTCGCCCAGTGACGGGCCCAGATACGTTGACAGTCGCCCAGTGACGGGCCCAGATACGTTGACAGCTGCCCAGTGACGGGCCCAGATACGTTGACAGCTGCCCAGTGACGGCCGCCCAGTGACGGGCCCAGATACGTTGACAGTCGCCCAGTGACGGGCCCAGATACGTTGACAGCCGCCCAGTGACGGGCCCAGATACGTTGACAGCCGCCCAGTGACGGGCCCAGATACGTTGACAGCTGCCCAGTGACGGCCGCCCAGTGACGGGCCCAGATACGTTGACAGCTGCCCAGTGACGGCCGCCCTGTGACGGGCCCAGATACGTTGACAGCTGCCCAGTGACGGCCGCCCAGTGACGGGCCCAGATACGTTGACAGCTGCCCAGTGACGGCCGCCAGTGACGGGTCCAGATACGTTGACAGCTGCCCAGTGACGGCCGCCCAGTGACGGGCCCAGATACGTTGACAGCTGCCCAGTGACGGCCGCCCAGTGACGGGCCCAGATACGTTGACAGCTGCCCAGTGACGGCCGCCCAGTGACGGGTCCAAATACGTTGACAGCCGCCCAGTAACGGGCCCAGATACGTTGACAGCCGCCCAGTGACGGCCGCCCAGTGATGGGCCCAAATACGTTGACAGCCGCCCAGTGACGGGCCCAGATACGTTGACAGTCGCCCAGATACGTTGACGGCTGCCCAGTGACGGGCCCAGATACGTTGACAGCTGCCCAGTGACGGCCGCCCAGTGACGGGCCCAGATACGTTGACAGCTGCCCAGTGACGGCCGCCCAGTGACGGGCCCAGATACGTTGACAGCTGCCCAGTGACGGCCGCCCAGTGACGGGCCCAGATACGTTGACAGCCACCCAGTGACGGCCGCCCAGTGACGGGTCCAAATACGTTGACAGCCGCCCAGTAACGGGCCCAGATACGTTGACAGCCGCCCAGTGACGGCCGCCCAGTGATGGGCCCAAATACGTTGACAGCCGCCCAGTGACGGGCCCAGATACGTTGACAGTCGCCCAGATACGTTGACGGCTGCCCAGTGACGGGCCCAGATACGTTAACGGCCGCCCAGTGACGGGCCCAGATACGTTGACAGTCGCCCAGTGACGGGCCCAGATACGTTGACAGTCGCCCAGTGACGGGCCCAGATACGTTGACAGTCGCCCAGTGACGGGCCCAGATACGTTGACAGCTGCCCAGTGACGGCCGCCCAGTGACGGGCCCAGATACGTTGACAGTCGCCCAGTGACGGGCCCAGATACGTTGACAGCCGCCCAGTGACGGGCCCAGATACGTTGACAGCCGCCCAGTGACGGGCCCAGATACGTTGACAGCTGCCCAGTGACGGCCGCCCAGTGACGGGCCCAGATACGTTGACAGCTGCCCAGTGACGGCCGCCCTGTGACGGGCCCAGATACGTTGACAGCTGCCCAGTGACGGCCGCCCAGTGACGGGCCCAGATACGTTGACAGCTGCCCAGTGACGGCCGCCAGTGACGGGTCCAGATACGTTGACAGCTGCCCAGTGACGGCCGCCCAGTGACGGGCCCAGATACGTTGACAGCTGCCCAGTGACGGCCGCCCAGTGACGGGCCCAGATACGTTGACAGCTGCCCAGTGACGGCCGCCCAGTGACGGGCCCAGATACGTTGACAGCTGCCCAGTGACGGCCGCCCAGTGACGGGCCCAGATACGTTGACAGCTGCCCAGTGACGGCCGCCCAGTGACGGGTCCAGATACGTTGACAGCTGCCCAGTGACGGCCGCCCAGTGACGGGTCCAGATACGTTGACAGCTGCCCAGTGACGGGCCCAGATACGTTGACAGTCGCCCAGTGACAGCCGCCCAGTGACGGGTCCAGATACGTTGACAGCTGCCCAGTGACGGCCGCCCAGTGACGGGTCCAGATACGTTGACAGCTGCCCAGTGACGGCCGCCCAGTGACGGGTCCAGATACGTTGACAGCTGCCCAGTGACGGGTCCAGATACGTTGACAGTCGCCCAGTGACGGGCCCAGATACGTTAATGGCCACCCAGTGACGTCTGGCGACCCAATTAAACATTTTGCAGAGTAACACACAGAGATGTAACGTGTTACGTTACAAGACGTGGACACGGTGGATATTTTACAAGCTTTTCAAACCATTTTTGAACTTTAATAAAAGCTTACTTTAAGTACAGATCTGTGATATCAGCTCTGACTCCACAGTCGGATCGTTTCACATTTACTTTACAATCGAATGTTTTATTATTAACAGCCCTGCCGTCTGAAGGCTCGCTGGTCATTAACAAAGGCATCTTCCCGTCTCTGCATCTGAGGTGCGTTTCCATCAGCATGAGAATAAGAAAGAAAAAGCCAGTTTTTGAACAGGAGTCACTGAAAGCAGCTGGTGAATTCGCTGCGTCAGGAAAACATTCAGCAGTGACCTTCAGAGAGTCGGACATCAGCAACACTGACTTCACCTCCTGCACTGTGTTTTCTCTCACACTCACCAGTTTAGATCTTCCAGAGAAATCAGATCTCTGAATTAGCAATGAAAACTAATAATTATACCCCCCCCCCCCCATCTGTGTGCCCGAGGCTCTGATTGGAAACACCCAGCAAAGAAACTTTGTGCTGCAGCTTCCTGGTTTGGGTGGGGGTCTGATGGAGGTGGAGGGGGCGGAGATAAGAGGAGACTCAGATAGAGAGGGAGCGACGGAGGTAAGAGATCCAGCTCCACTCCATCTACTGCTGAAACCATCCGTCAGCTGCAGAGAAGCAAAGACTAACTATAAACACACGAATAAATTATCTTATTCTCCATATTTGCCATCGTCATTCAAAAGACAAGAGAGCTGCAGCTAATGCTAATGCTAATCACTTTCATTATCCATTAATCTGTCCATCATTCCCACGATTAATCGATTAGTTTGGTCTGTAAAATGTCAGAATGACATAGGCCCTGAGATTTACTTAGCGAGACTTCACAATATGCAATATTAGTTTCACGAGAATAAGACGCAAAGATCCTTAAACAGTGTTTTAAAGATATATGAGTGGGGGGTCATTACACACCTCATTTGTTGCATTCTGGTGAAAGTTTCGGCACCAATTTATAGTGGAATTTTTTATTTATGTAAAAGGAAACACAAAATTCAGGGAGCACGTTACATATCAAAATTTATAAAATATAACAGAAAGCAGAGCAGCTCTCCGTCATTCTGTGCTGCTCTCAGATCTGTTTCTCCTGTAACATCGTCCCTGCTGAGGCAACACGCATGCAGCCGGGATTCACTCTTCTCTCCTCTTTTGTCAGGTTCACAGGGAGAGAACGGAAAACTTGGCCAAAAAGAAGCTGTGTCAGGAAGTTGTTCCTGACGACTGCTGCACATTTTGGGTCATTTTATAATCAGCTGCTTGTTTTTGTTTTCTTTTTTGGACGATGCACATTTGTTTCTTCTGTATTTGAAATTGCATTGCATTTTTTCTTAATGTGCAAATAAACCTTTCTAAAGGCATTTTCATTTGTTATTTAACTGCAAGCTGTATTTCAGAACGTTTTTTAACACATTATGTTTTACAAAAGTGGAGAGGACATGTCCCCAGCGTCCCCAGTGTAAAAGACACCTATGCCAAAACCCAAATATATTCAGTTTCCTGTCACAGAGCAGGAAAGAAACCGGGAAATATTCACATTTAAGAAGCTGGAATCAGAAAATTTGGACATTTTTCTTGGTAAATGACTTAGATTTGATTAATGTTGTGTGAGATGCAGAAACTGCTGACCAGTGAGCGGCTGAGTCGCCCTACAGCTGCAGAAACAATGGAAACAGAACCAGAGCTGGTGTTTGAGAGAGAGCGGCAACGATTAGCCGATTAGTTCTCAACTGTTAGATTAATCTGCAAATATTTTGACAATCCATGAATCAAGTTATTTAAGAAAAACACGTCAAGCTTCTTAAACTTGAAGCTTTCCTGGTGTCTTTGCTCCTCTGTGACCGGAAACTGAATCTCTTCGGGTTGTGGACAAAACGTTTGAGGACGTCACTCTGATACACAGCTTTCACCATTTTCTGACATTTTTTAACCAAACAACTAATCGATTAATCGTGTAAATGAGCCCCAGTTTAAGAGTGAATTATTCTCCGCAGTGTAACTATATCTATGGATATTTAACACTGATGCTGTCAGCTTAGAGCTGCTGATAAATCGGCTTCGGCGTGCAGGTATCAGCTGATTAATGAGTACCTCCACCAGGAGACAAAGCTGCCCCAGAGATGGTCATCAGCTGTAATAATCTCATCAGGACTTCCTGTCTGCGCGGCTGAAAGCTCCAGCAGTAAGGGGCCCTTGAGTCTGTTACATTTAGAGAGAACGGATTAAATGCTGTTTAATATGTGATAGAATATAAAAAGTTTTTCACTACAGTAAATTAAAGTGTGAAAGCTGCAGACAGGATGCTCCTCTGTGACTGTGGGATGCTGGTGAAACAATAACGGGTCTAATTCTGTTGTGTCACTTCCTGTAACGACAGCGAGCTGTGAACCACCGTGTACTTTAATTTAACTGCGTCTCCCACTGTAATTACAAACCGCTGTAAACTGTCTCACGGTGCTATTACGAGCTACAGCGCTACCACGCTAACACCCTGTCCTGGCAGTGATCCCTTCGCTGTCCGTCTGTAAATCTGAGCCTCCTCCTGCTGCTGTCTCTCTGCAGACACAGGAAGGCTTCGCTTCAACAAAGCACGGCGGTTAATCACAGACAGTATGTTTGTCTAACGCAAGAATATCTTTGTAAAGCTGTTCACCACATCTTCCCTGTTTCAGCATTTGTTATCAGCCGCTGTTTCTGCTCCTCCGGCCGCCGTGGCGCCGGGCGGGACTCCAGAGTCGCATTGTTCACGCTGATAACACCCTCATGTCTGTGCAGTGAATATGAAGCTACAGCCAGCAGCTGTTAGCTTAGCTTAGCATTGAGACTAGAAACAGAGGGAAACAGCTAGCCTGGCTCTGTCTGAAGGGAACAGAGTCTCCCTTCCAGCAGCTGTTAGCTTAGCTTAGCATAGTGACTAGAAACAGAGGGAAACAGCTAGCCTGGCTCTGTCTGAAGGGAACAGAGTCTCCCTTCCAGCAGCTGTTAGCTTAGCTTAGCATAGTGACTAGAAACAGAGGGAAACAGCTAGCCTGGCTCTGTCTGAAGGGAACAGAGTCTCCCTTCCAGCAGCTGTTAGCTTAGCTTAGCATAGTGACTAGAAACAGAGGGAAACAGCTAGCCTGGCTCTGTCTGAAGGGAACAGAGTCTCCCTGCCAGCAGCTGTTAGCTTAGCTTAGCATAGTGACTAGAAACAGAGGGAAACAGCTAGCCTGGCTCTGTCTGAAGGGAACAGAGTCTCCCTTCCAGCAGCTGTTAGCTTAGCTTAGCATAGTGACTAGAAACAGAGGGAAACAGCTAGCCTGGCTCTGTCTGAAGGGAACAGAGTCTCCCTTCCAGCAGCTGTTAGCTTAGCTTAGCATAGTGACTAGAAACAGAGGGAAACAGCTAGCCTGGCTCTGTCTGAAGGGAACAGAGTCTCCCTGCCAGCAGCTGTTAGCTTAGCTTAGCATAGAGACTAGAAACAGAGGGAAACAGCTAGCCTGGCTCTGTCTGAAGGGAACAGAGTCTCCCTGCCAGCAGCTGTTAGCTTAGCTTAGCATAGAGACTAGAAACAGAGGGAAACAGCTAGCCTGGCTCTGTCTGAAGGGAACAGTAGCTCTAAAGCTCCCTGATTAACATCTGTTATCAGTCTGGAGTGATGTCATTGGACAGTGATTATCAGGATGTTGTTCTGATACTCTGTACTTACAGAGCCTCGCATGGCCAAGCTCCGTCTTACATCCAGAATCTACTGCACACACACACTTCTGGTCGCTCTGAGGTCTTCAGACCGAGACCTTTCAACTGTTCCCAGAACACGTTTTAAAACAAGAGGTGATGGTGCTTTCTGTGTGGTGGCTCTGGAACGCTCTTCCTTTAGCCTTGAGAGCCTTGGATTCTGTGGAAACTTATAGAAAACACCTTAAGTCACATCTTTTTAGACAAGCGTTTAACTAGCCATATGGTTTTGTATTTCATGTGTTGTTGTTTTTATTTGTTTTATTTTATACTATTTTTTACTGTGAAGCACTTTGTGACCCCTCTTGTCTGTGAAAGGTGCTATATAAATAAAGTTTACTTACTTACTGATGTTAGCCACCAGCGCCAACATCCATTAGCTGTGTGTGTGTTACCACAGACCACACGCGCAGTATTAGCCGCCACCACTCTATCAAACGGTTATCTCATTAGAGTGACCTGCTGTTAATCACATGACTGAGTTTTTTGTGTACCGGCTGGTCTGATGGAAACCAGAGACTCTGAGCGTATAAACACGTCTGACCCTGAGCGGCGACGGCAGCCATGTTGGCGGACAGACAGAGTTAGAGGCTGATAAAGAACCATGTGGTGGGTTAAAGAGCTGCTTTCAGCTGCTCGTTCTGGTTGTTTGGTCTCAGTGTTTCCTGATGAACCAACTGTTCTCTACCTGTCCAGCACAGGTACATCAATGGGCCTTAACAGGAAGCTTCTTCAGCAGACGTTCTGGTGACCTTTGAACTCTCGAGTATATATCAACCTGAGGTGACAGAAAGTCCTGTGACTGACAGGAGTCGCGCTGCGTTTCACTGCAGGCTGCATTTAGTTCCTCCGGCGTCATAAAGAGCTCAGAGACCACATGCCGGACTGAGCCGGACTTCCTCCATCACAGAGAAACAGACCAATCAGCTCATTTACAGTTTGAGTTCACGTCAAGATTATCAGAATACACCAAGTATTAAGTATAAGTGTAAGTATAAGTGAAGTAGTGGGCATGATTTCTACCGTCAACCTTCAGTCAGTTGAAAACGACCTGACGTGTTGCACTACGGATGCTGTGGCAGGAGGAGGAGGAGGAAGCCTTTCTGTAAGCAGCAACTGTGGCGCGAGTTCCAGGTGAGGACGCTGAATAGGACTGCTAACCTACAGAAACGCTCATTTCTTCGTCTCTACAAAGCGCTCCAGTGGTTTCTGACCGGGCAGCTGTGATTGGCTCTCACGTGGGCCGGAGCTCGCACTAATGAACTGAATTAAGGAGAGGACGGGTAATTTGGTCATTTGGCGAGAAACAGAGAAACCAAAGAAATACAACACGGAGACTCAGCGGAGGGAGGAGCGGAGGGTTAAAGGAGCAGTCCCACATTTTATAACAAACCACACAACAGGGACCAACACTCAGGATCCTGGTCTCCTTATTCAGATCCTCAGACGTCCACATGTCTGTCTGCAGGAAGTGGTTCTCAGTATCTATTCTGCAACACTGACATTTCCTTCTGACAATAAAATCATGCAAACTGCGACTCTAAAACCAACCGGTGGTTTTAAGAGTTGTTATTCCTGTAACCCAACATCCTGCACCGCTGCTAACGGCTCGTCACACTGGAAGGTGTTTCTCCCTCCTCAGTCTGAGGCTCACCTGCGATCTGCAAACAGGTAAAGAGCCATTGACGAGCACAACAGTTTGAACCAAAGCCACAGCGCACAAGATGCGCACTATCTGTTATCAATACACACGTTGAAAGTTGCATTTACCGGGACGTACGCTCTCTCTCTCTCTCTCACCCCAAATAGCATTCATAGCCCGCTGCTTATGGTGCAGGTTAGGAATAAAAGAAGCATTCACAAGCTCAATCAGAAGACGACTGAAGACATTGGCATAGTAGCAGTGGTGCATGTATCAAATAGGCCTCCATACTTCTTAATGCTTGGCCAAATGTTCATAACACAACATCACTGAAGACTAACAACCGAGTACCAGACCAACAGAGTATAGACAATGATTCAGGTAGCCTGACCTGGCCCAGGGCCCAGGGCCCTGTGGCAAGTGCTGTCTGTGGAGCTCATTATCTATGTGTACACAACCGCAGTAAAAGCAATAAGGTTACTTCAGCAGACTATTCATTCACAGCTAAATCCAGGCAAGCAAAGTCAAACAAACAATATAACCACATTAACAATCGCACAAATAGCTGCAGTTCAGTTCAGAGAGAGAAGGAGGTGACATTTCACTCCTCCTATCTGAAAAGGAACGGCGTTCTCCTGTCTGTCATGGAGGTGAAGTGGTCAATAACCAAGTTATAGAATGTCCCACTGGCTTTTTGTCCTCCGCAACAACAGAGTCAGTTGAGTTTGGCGCTACCAGCTAGCCACTCTGTACGGATCTAGTTTTTCATCTCCACGCCCAGCTCCAGTTTTTTCCGTTGGTCTTCCGTCAGATTTAATCTTAAGTTGCTGCTGTAGTGGTAGTTTAGTAAAACTATTTATTATAACTAAAAACAGCAAATCTCCACCCTCCATAACTGCACCAGCTAAAGTTGCTAACAGCTCCTGTTATTTCATCTGAATGAGTTGATCGCATGCTGTGATTTGATTGGCCCCTTGGCATCGTCCTGACTAATCACAGCTAGGCAGTGGCGTGACAGTGGCCTCATCTGATTGGTTAATCATTTCATTTTGGGATGCCAACTCTGCCTGGCATCCTGGCGTAGTCCGACTGAAGGCCAGTCTACGGTGGTGCGATAGTGTTTCACCACAAATCCAACGCGTAGCATTTAGAGGGGCGCTGTTTCACATAAGACAGTGAGAAATGGGGAAGAGATGAACGCAACAGCTTAAAAGATTTATCAAAACTATAAACACTGTGTTTTTATTGAAATGATAGAGTCTGATAAAAACAGAGGAAGCCTGGCTTCCCTTGGCTTCTGGGAGAAAACGCCACTGGTTGATGGATGACGTTTGTACAGCAGACAAAAAGCAGGAGTCCTCTCAGCAGCTTCGCTGCAGACACTGATCTGTGCCGAGCTGCCGTCACTACAGGTGTCGCACGGTCGCCTTACATTCAAGCCTCAGCTGCCCCCCCGCTGCCGCAGACTGTTCAGCCATCATCAGAAATAATAAACCATCAATAAGCAGAAGAAGAGCTCAGATCAGCGTCTTCTGTCGGACGGGCCACGAGCTGCTCAGAGGACGTCCTGAAACTGCAGCAGGTCACCTGCAGAGTAACTGGTGTAGCCACCACCAGCATCCTGCTTCCTCTCTGAATGAGCCTTTCAGTGTAGTAACTTGGACTGCAGACATTCAGCTCTAACTGCTCCGCGTGTAGCGGGTAACCTCAGGCTGCACCTTGATACCAAACACCACACAGTCATGACACCGGATCGCTTCTGATCAATCTGCAACCGCTGGAGACGAGAGGTGAACACCTTCACATGTGACAGCTTTGGGAAACACAACTAGTCTTTAGTTTCACCACATCACCTCTGTGAGGTAAAATGGCTGCTGTGACATCACTGGCAAGGGGCGTGACTCAGCAGAGTTCATGGCTTTGCTGTGATGTAAAACCTCCACGCTGTGTGATAAATGAGCTGAAACCGGTCCGGCCCTTTAAAATTCACGCTTTCCAGAGTTTTATCTCTGGCTCTGATCTGTCCGTCAGCTGTTCTGTGTGAATGTGTGTCCTGCACAAGTTAAAGCTGAAAAGCGTTCTTGTTTTAAAGTGAGGGGCGCCGCCGGCCTCGCTGCTGGCCTCATTAGCGCCTGATAAAACCCATTTACCTGACGCCTGAACTGCAAACATTAACAGCAGCTATTTTAAAAGCTGAACGCAGCTGCTTCGGTCATTAACAGCCACAAGGTTTCATTTCACAGCTGAGCTTCAACACGTTCTCTTCAAGAGTGGAGAACATCTTCGGTTCTTCCACCAGTCAAAGTGCTGATACAACGGATGTCACCTCGAGGCCGTATGGTTAGACTCTACATTCCTGCTTCCTGCTCAGAGACACAGCGTTGCAGACGTGATGATTAAAATAGGCCTCCAGCCATCTTGTCTCCCTGTTCTCTTCATCACCTGACCTCTTCCTTCATCAGGCGGTCACAGCGTCAGTGATGCAGGAGCTGGAGCTAATCCTGCAGATGACCTCCCTCAACGACAGAGACTGCAGATTAGGAGAATCTGAATATAAACCAGATATTATCACAGCGTCACTGCAGATAAAATATTCTGTTTAATATTCTACAGAATGATCTTTATACAGAGCAACCCTCTCAGTGTATCTGCAGTGTTCAGATTGCAGTCATGATTATATTTATTATCTATTCTCTTTATTATCTGTAAGTGGAGGTTCACTGTGCACACAACGTTCACAACCACTGGTGAAACATTATACCAGGTTTCAGGGCCAACAGCAAATGCACTGTCTCAGAGAACAGGACACAGATTTAAGTACTGCAGTCCACATTTACTTTCTTCTCATGCCACCACATCTCAGAGGGAAATATTGTACTTTTTACTTCAATATATTTATCTGACAGCTTCAGTTACTTTACAAACCAAACAATCAATGGAGGAAATAATGAGCAGGCTGATCCAGAACGAAAAGAATCATCAGCAGCAGTTTGATACTAAACAGTTCAGAATGAGCTCCAGCTCAACAACTGCAGCAGCAGCAGGCACATTTTACTGATTATACTTTTTATTTTTAACATTTCCTTTGTTTTCACTGCTTTGTGTAAATCAAGGTCACCCAGAAGAAGAACTCCTGCAGGTTTAATTAAACATTTTACTTGATGTGTCTACAAAACAAACCATCAAAACAGAAAGATCACTGGCGACACTGAAAAAGGAAACAAGCCAGGGGTTTCCTCACTCTGCAGCTAAAAGTATTTGCAGTCACAGATTACGGAGACGACACCTTGCTGTGCTATCAGCGCTTCGTTTCATTACAAAATAAGTCACTGTGGCAACGCTGGACCGTTTGTCAAGGTGTGAGGGTCCAGCCTGGAGCCGACCCGTTGTACCCTGTTGTACCCCGTTGTACCCCCACACTTCTGTACCCTCACCCTGCTGTACCCTGTTGTATCCCCACACTTCTGTACACTCACCATGCTGTACCCTGCTGTACCCCCACACTTCTGTACCCTCACCATGCTGTACCCTGCTGTACCCCCACACTTCTGTACCCTCACCATGCTGTACCCTGTCGTACCCCCACACTTCTGTACCCTCACCATGCTGTACCCTGTCGTACCCCCACACTTCTGTACCCTGCTGTACCCCCACCCTTTTATACCCTCACCCTGCTGTACCCTGCTGTACCCCCACACTTCTGTGCCCTACTGTACCCCCACCCTGCTGTACCCTGCTGTACACCCACACATCTGTACCCTACTGTACCCTCACCCTGCTGTACCCCCACACATCTGTACCCTCACCCTGCTGTACCCTGCTGTACCCCCACACTTCTGTACACTCACCCTGCTGTACCCCCACACTTCTGTACACTCACCCTGCTGTACCCTGCTGTACCCCCACACATCTGTACCCTCACCCTGCTGTACCCCCACACATCTGTACCCTCACCCTGCTGTACCCCCACACATCTGTACACTCACCCTGCTGTACCCTGCTGTACCCCCACACATCTGTACCCTCACCCTGCTGTACCCCCACACATCTGTACACTCACCCTGCTGTACCCCCACACTTCTGTACACTCACCCTGCTGTACCCTGCTGTACACCCACACATCTGTACCCTCACCCTGCTGTACCCCCACACTTCTGTACACTCACCCTGCTGTACCCTGCTGTACCCCCACACTTCTGTGCACTCACCCTGCTGTACCCCCACACTTCTGTACCCTGCTGTACCCCCACACTTTTATACCCTGCTGTACCCCCACACTTTTATACCCTGCTGTACCCCCACACTTTTATACCCTAACCATGCTGTACCCTGTTGTCCCCCAACAGTTTGAGACAGAGTGGTAACACAGCTGGTTAAAAATGTTCAGATAATTCAGCTTTGAAGATTTATTAGAAATAGTGTTAAAATCACACATCCTCAGCTGATAGTCCGACTGTTGGCCAGCTTGTTGAAGTTTTTGTGTCTGCTGAACCTTTGGTATATTTTATTTAAACAATACTCTGTTAAGTCTGCTCAGCTTATCTGAAGTTGTGATTATTGAAGCTAAATATTTGTCAGGATAAGATCTCAGAGCGCGGTCAAAGCTCAGACTGGGACACACTCCAGTTTCTCTTTAATGGTTTAAAAAAGCAAACAGAATGATGAAGCGTTCGACGCAGCCTCAGCGTCTCCATTTAAAGGACCGACCCCCTGTTTTTACACATTTTAACTCATTTACTACAAATCACAGGTACATTCCTGCAGAGCATTTAATGAAACACAGCGCCATGTTTGAGATATGTGGACACGTGTTTATACGTTCCAGAGGAATCCATCTAAAAGCTGATGGCTGCTTCTGGAAAAGGAGTGGAAACTGTGTGCGACTGGAGTTCATGAGCAAAAACATGTAAAGAATAAACTGTTCGGTCCTTTAATGGCTGAAACCAGCAGTAACGCACACAGACAGCCTCCCATTGGTTCAGATAGCATTTCCATCAGCTGCCTCACACACTAACATGCTAACACACACACACACACACAGGATATGCACACACTCGTGAAACATGTTTTCAACCCCCCTGAACTTCAAGGATTACACACACACACACACACACACACACACACACTCGCTTGAGCAGCTACATGTGAGCTTGGAGTTACAAGTTAGTTCCAACATAGACAAAGCTTCAGCCGGGCTGTGACACCACAGCGACGCTCCGGCAAAAATGGATGTACTATTTGGTGCCCTTGATGATCCAAGGGCCTGAAATGTTTCTAGAGACTCGGACTGGAATGGATGAGGAGTCCTGCAGGACTTCTTTATACACCTGAATTTATTATATTTCTATATTTACTCTGTCAGCTCTGCTTTCATCGTCCTTGTGTAGAACAGAAAACACCAAACGCTCGGCTGTCTGAAGGACGAACTCACAACACACACTTCTATGTAAACACACAGACGTATGTGTTTGACCCTGACCTCTCTGAGGAACACACACACACACAGAAACAGCTGCCGGAGGTCAGGAGGCATCGGGGAGGAAGTGAAGGCTGTCAGCTGATTGTTTCCTGCCTGTTCCTCGGCTCATCCTGGATGTGCACGTGTGCGTGCGCGCATTGCTATGGCAGCCGTCGGCGCTTGTAGAAGCAGCAGCTCCGTCAAACTTCACTCCACTTTTTGTTTTTCAGCGTTTTCTGGCTTTATCGCTGAAACTCGAGTTTTCTCTGACAGAAATGTTGTGAAGGAAGACGGGTCATCGTTATTTCGCTCTCAGCATTCTAACTGGACACGTTGACCATCTTCTACAGTTTATTTCTCTTATTCACTGACAATATAGGGGTATGGTGGCCATGTGTTGTTCCACCATTCCTAAAATCAAAAATTTCTTTAGTTTTCAACTGAAGACCTGCACCAGCAGACGGATCTACCCACAGCCAGTAGCTCGTTTCATCATCTTGAATCAAACCAAAGCCTGCTGTGTCGTCAACAGTCACATGATCAGATGCGCTGCTTCTACAATCATTTGTGTAAAGAGTAGAGAGCTGGGACAGGAGCCAAGCAGGACCAGCTTGGACTTAAGGCTGCTCCTAAAAAGTTCCGGTCTGGACTAAGTGGGAAATCAGAAACTGTTGTGCCCACATCTTTACAGAGACCTGGTCCATCAACATCCCAAATGTCAGACTTTCTTTGATTTATTTCATACGTTATCATATTTAAACACACGTTTAACCATCTGTTAAGTTGTGTGTGTGCAGCATGAAGGACTACAAACTGTCTTTACATTATACAACCTTGTGTTTGTCAGGAACCTGAGAAGATTGACCAGCCAAAGATATTTAACCACCCATGAACTAATTCAGTTCTTCGTCTTCAGCATCACTTTAATGAGACTTAGTGAGGCTGCAGGTTATTTATGCTGAATCCACTCTGGTTTTCCTCCTGTAGATCCAGAGTTTTCTTGTTCAGCTGAAAGCTCACAAAGTGACTCAGCGTCAGCCTGCGGAGGTGAGGAGATGAAAACTGACATCAGGTACGTTTCAGCCTGTCGATGCGTCAGCAGGTTTAAATCTCCTCCATCGTGTGGATGTTCCTCCTGCTGTCAGGTTATTTTTCACTACAGAAAATGTGACACTCATCTGTCAGCAGTGGAACGCTCCCCCCCCAGTTCCTACCTGCGTGGTTGTATAAGGCCCCAGGTGGGAACGTGGCCCAAGACTTAATCCTACTACCTGTCCCTGAAGTCCGGCCTGAATGTTGTGAAGGGGCGTTTCAGTTTGAGCCTCTCTTTGCTCTGAATCAGCTGCAAAATGAACCTTCATGTTTCACTGGCTGCTGGAGGCTGCCTGTAGACGACTGATTACCCATTTGATCCTTGTTGTTGATGAACTGCTGTGAATATTTAAGACTTTCTGATATTTTACGACCTTTGAAACTTACAGTTTTTGAATCTAAACAAAAGGTTTAATAGTAAACCCGACTGTGTCAGAGCCTTGAGTCCTGCCTTGGTTTTCCAACAGGTATCAGGTGATCTTTACAGCCCCCGTGTTCCTCCTCCTGCTCCTCACACACAAGCACAGGGGTTCCCAAACTGGGGTTCAGGACCCCCAAAGGGTCCCTAGATCAATCTAAGGAATTAAAAAGATGACGACACAACAGAAAAATCTTAACTTTACTCCACTTAGCAAATTTCTTCTGGGCTTTCAGTCTCATCCTGTGGCCAGAAGACGCTACGATCAAACTATCGGTGAGGACAACATTCTTCAGACTTTTCTCACAAATACAGCGTGAGAGAGAGTTTCACCTGTTCAGGACTCAGAAATCAGTGCTGGAGGAAACATCCTGAGACAGGCCAGGTCGCCTGAGACTACGACGACACTGCAGCGTTTAAGTAACTTTGGTATTTTCCCACCTGGACGCCGTTTCCCCATGTTTTCGTGTCTAAGTCACTAATAGGAACAACAGTTTTTGAAACTGCTCCAGTATTGATCGAACGGCTGCAGCGTAACGTAAAGGTCTTGTTTCTGCTGCTGACAGGCAGAGACTGTTACTGCAGGCGTCCTGGGAGGATCCCTGCAGAGAGAGACCTTTCTATAAAGAGGAAGATCCTTTTAGTTTAACCACAAACAGTCACTGAATTACTGTCTTCAACGCCACCAGACTCCACTGATAAAATCAGTCCTTTTACCTCCACGGCCGCCTCGTCGGTTAGTGTTATTGTGTGACTTTGGGGTTTCTGACCCTTTAAAACGTGACAGATGCAGGCAGAGGCTGACCCCCCCGCTCAGTAAAATGACTGTTTTTATCACTGGAGTCTGGTGGCTGACGAGAGCTGATCTTTCTCTCTGCTGACTCAGCGTTTCCTCAGCGCCAACTCCATCACTGACTCAGCATGTGTTTGTTTATTGTTTATTCTGAGTCTAACTCAATAATAATAAACAATGACGTGTGTGTGTGTATTTCAGTGTGTGTGTTACAGAAAGTCAAAGTGCTTTAGATCAATTACAAACACACACGCAGACGTATATACATGTAATCAATATTCCACAATAAGCAGCAGCGATGGATTTCCAATAGCAGGATGGAACTGGGACGAGGAGTTCCATTAACACACACACCAGGTGGAAAAGGTGAAGCTCGGTGTGGAAATGTGTTGAAGCTTCAGCAGCAGCTGAACTTCTCTCAGACAGGAAGTCACTCACAAAACCACCTGCTTACAACAGCCAGGAAAACTGGTTTCTGACCTGTGGCCCCTCCCTCCTGACCCCACCTGTGGCCCTCAGCATGGTTCCTCGCTCAGTCAGAATCCTCCACCCTTAGCGAGCGCCGTCCTTCCTGTCACATACAGGCTCTGACAGAACCAGCTTCGTATTTCCAACAGGTCTTCGTGTTTCTCTGTGTGTAACCGTGCGACTGGATTTAAGCCTGTAAACTCTGCTGCTTCTTCTTCTTATTAGAAGGAGGCGGCAGGAGTCCCGAGACGCCTCGAGGAGGCGCGAACGCCGGTCACATCAGAGCCTTCACCGCATATCTCAGTCCCTCCCTCTGAGTCATCGTCCTGCTGCTTATGGACCTGCTCCACCTGTCCAGGTGTTTCCCCTCTACATCTAGCCCCGCCCAGTTTTCTCTCCTGCTGCTCCAGCTGAACCTCCAGACTCTTTAAATAACCTCGAGAGAAGAGAAGGTTTAATCTGACTCCAGCTCAGACAGGCGGCTCAGGGGCCCAGCCTGCAGGTTTTTCTTGGTTTCTCAGGAGCACCGAACATTTCAGTTTTTAGTCGGCTGCATCTCTGTCTGACTGGTGGCAGAAGGTGAGAGCCAATCAGACACAGAGAAGGGGCCCTGACACATTTATACTTGTTGGTGTCTGCATCGCTCTGCAGTTACACCGCCAAAACGCTTGCTGCCTGTTAGCCCTCCTCTAACTTCCTGTTGGCCCTCCTCTAACTTCCTGTTGGCCCTCCTCTAACTTCCTGTTGGCCCTCCTCTAACTTCCTGTTGGCCCTCCTCTAACTTCCTGTTGGCCCTCCTCTAACTTCCTGTTGGCCCTCCTCTAACCCTCCCCTCCTCTAACTTCCTGTTGGCCCTCCTCTAACTTCCTGTTGGCCTTCCTCTAACTTCCTGTTGGCCCTCCTCTAACTTCCTGTTGGCCTTCCTCTAACTTCCTGTTGGCCTTCCTCTAACTTCCTGTTGGCCTTCCTCTAACTTCCTGTTGGCCTTCCTCTAACTTCCTGTTGGCCCTCCTCTAACTTCCTGTTGGCCTTCCTCTAACTTCCTGTTGGCCTTCCTCTAACTTCCTGTTGGCCTTCCTCTAACTTCCTGTTGGCCCTCCTCTAACTTCCTGTTGGCCTTCCTCTAACTTCCTGTTAGCCTTCCTCTAACTTCCTGTTGGCCCTCCTCTAACTTCCTGTTGGCCTTCCTCTAACTTCCTGTTAGCCTTCCTCTAACTTCCTGTTGGCCCTCCTCTAACTTCCTGTTGGCCTTCCTCTAACTTCCTGTTAGCCTTCCTCTAACTTCCTGTTGGCCCTCCTCTAACTTCCTGTTGGCCCTCCTCTAACCCTCCCCTCCTCTAACTTCCTGTTAGCCCTCCTCTAACTTCCTGTTAGCCCTCCTCTAACTTCCTGTTAGCCCTCCTCTAACTTCCTGTTGGCCTTCCTCTAACTTCCTGTTGGCCCTCCTCTAACCCCCTGTTGGCCCTCCTCTAACCCCCTGTTGGCCCTCCTCTAACCCCCTGTTGGCCCTCCTCTAACTTCCTGTTGGCCCTCCTCTAACCCTCCCCTCCTCTAACTTCCTGTTGGCCCTCCTCTAACTTCCTGTTGGCCCTCCTCTAACCCTCCCCTCCTCTAACTTCCTGTTGGCCCTCCTCTAACTTCCTGTTGGCCCTCCTCTAACCCTCCCCTCCTCTAACTTCCTGTTGGCCCTCCTCTAACTTCCTGTTGGCCTTCCTCTAACTTCCTGTTGGCCCTCCTCTAACCCCCTGTTGGCCCTCCTCTAACTTCCTGTTGGCCCTCCTCTAACCCTCCCCTCCTCTAACTTCCTGTTGGCCCTCCTCTAACTTCCTGTTGGCCCTCCTCTAACCCTCCCCTCCTCTAACTTCCTGTTGGCCCTCCTCTAACCCTCCCCTCCTCTAACTTCCTGTTGGCCCTCCTCTAACTTCCTGTTGGCCCTCCTCTAACCCTCCCCTCCTCTAACTTCCTGTTGGCCCTCCTCTAACTTCCTGTTGGCCCTCCTCTAACTTCCTGTTCTAGACGTGTGATCGATTGAATGGATCCAACTCAGTGAAACGAGTCTCGGGGGTTCCACCGTTTTACAGCCGCTAGCCAAACAGGAGCGAGTTCAGTCTTGACACGTTTACCACAGGTTCGCAACGCTTTCGTTTGAACGTCACGTTTCCTTGAAACTTTGCGCAACAGGCTTCTGAGTGTGTTTTCTCCCGTTTGGTGGGCGTGTCCCAGGTGAATCCCAGGAAAATTTAGCGCGCTTCTGTTCGTTTGTCGGGCTGATCTCGCTGAATAAAGTTGTGGCCATTTTTTGTTTGTGCTGCTCTTCAAATGAAGACAAAGATTTCCAGGTTTCCTGCTCAGTCACTGACAGAAGGTCAGAATGTTCTGAGGAGGAGCTAAAGGAGCGCCGCTAAATGACAAATGAGAGCGGTTCCTGCTGAGACTGCAGCCTGGAGAAAGTTACCTGATGAACTCTGCTTCAGCACAGAGTCAGTCGCGTCGTGGTTAGAAATTCATTGTTAAAGTAAATATAAACGAATGCAGAAAGTTGGTCTGGATCGTCGGCACAACAGAATACTGAACTTGAGACGACGTTGCAGTGATGTCAAATCATTTTCAGAATACAAAGGGAGGAGAGAGCGCTGACCTCTGACAACTCACCGTGAACTCAAACGTCAGCTCGACCGACCGGTCTTTAAACGCGTCACCGCACTTCTGCTGCTGCTGCGTTCAGGTCACATCACAACTACCGTAACTATGAGTTCTGCTGAAGGGGACGTTCCCTTCATCAACACTCTGCACAGATCACTGAGCGCTTGCTCCTGATCAAATAATCAATATTTAATATCGATATTGATGGTGACAGACTGCCGAAATCAGAAATGATCAACATGTTTAAATGCACTTCTTTATTGTCCGATCTATGATTGATTATTCTGCTGATCACTTTCTGTCATTAGTCGTTAGTATTGTTTTCTGTCAGAAGAAGAAAATTTAAGTGATGAACTGATTTTTCTTTCCACTGACTCATAAATAAGTCACTCTTTATTTCTCCAGCTTTAAACAAACACAATCATCACTGATCAGTGTGATTATTGATCAGCTGCTGATTCACTCTCAAACTCTTTTCTATAAATCAATCAATAAATAAACCTCCATTTTCTCTCCTTGATTATTCACCTGAATCAGATCCAACTGACAGATCAGGATATTGATCAACATGTTTGACACCAGCTGCATCATTTCCATCATCACACAACCATCAGCTACTGATCACTTGATTGATGCAGGATGTTCTTCCTTCACATATCGATCCTTTATCACATAACTGATCACACAGCTGATGCTTTCATTACTGATTATTACAAAGACCTGTTTTATTGTTCTGACTTTAATGTTTATTGATCACTGATCGTGCCGTCCATCATCATGTGACTGAAATGTTATTTCTGAACATTTGCTCACAAATCACATGTTGGACAACTGATGGGATTTCTGATTGATAACCTTCGGCCCATCGATCCCAGCGGGAGGAACAGTTGGGCCGCTTCTCTCACAGGACCCGTATCGATCCGCATCGGTTCTCCTCTTCAGCACATGGACGGACGGGGGAAGGCGGATTCGGTAAAACACAGATGGATATGTGGCGCGTGAGCTGCGGGCAGATCCTGCGGTGCGTCCCGCAGCTCACGCGACGTTTTCACGCCTTTTCTGCGTTTCGCCTGCGATTTTAACCGTTTTTCTGCTGCCCCCCCCACCCCCCTTTGTTCTTCTTTAATGGATCGGCGTCTGGAGCCTCGCTGCCTCCCAGACCCCCTCCTCTCCTCCGCCTCCACCTCCACCTCCCCCACCGCTCTGCCCTCCAACACACGCAGAAAAACACGTTTGCAGCCACAAAACGTTTCTTTACGCTCCAATTTAACCGTTTAAAAGACCAACAACGCAGCGCGCGCGGCTCCGCTCGGTGCACGGACACAAGCCGACCGTGGTTCCAAAATACCCCGAGGGTAAGAGCAGCCCTACCTGGGGTATCAACCCCCACCCGGCCCCGCATCCTCCCCCCACACTCTGCGTGGAAAACAGTAAAAAGGGGAAATTTCCACGCGTAAAAAAACAGGGAGCCGGAGCAGCAGAGGAGCGGTGATGCGGCGGGGAGGCGAGGCGTTTTCCCCCCAAACATCCACACACATACACCCCCCTTCTCCACCAGCACCACCGCGCTACCTCCAGATCTGCCGCCGGACCAGCAGAACTCCCAGCCCATCCACCCAAACACACACGGAACCCTCCGGACTTACCTGCACGGAAACGCGCAGAAAGTCCAATCAGTGATTTAAATCCACAGTCCCACGCGCTGCCGCTGCTCCTTTCTTCTTCTTCGTCTCCTCACATGAAACCTGAGTGAGCTGGGCTCAGGTGTGGGCGGCGGGAGGAGTCCGGACAGGTACAAATGTCATGCGCTCACAGGAGAAATAATAATCCGGAGCAGAAAGAAACACCGCGGCGCGTCCATCCACACACAGCCTGCCTCGGCTCGGCTCGGTCTGCTCCTGCTCCGCCACAGCCAGCCCCCCATCGGGACCATACCACTCTGCACCCGGGTGGGAGGGGGCCGGGTCACTTAGAGGGGGTCAATCAAACCAATTAAATAACGATTAATCGGCTGATTAGAGATCAGCCCGCGACTGATGGTGTCTGTTTGAATATAAATAATTAAATATGATATTTAGATGTGATGCTGAGACAGAGGAGGCGGTGTGTTAGGAGGCTGCAAACAGCTGGTCCCCCCTATAAAAAGCGTTCTTGGTTCAATCCAGCTCCTTAATCTGCTGTTTTTCTCCTCCTAAAACCAGATGTGGAGAGAGAGACTGAGAGAGAGAGCATGACTCACAGCCAGAGAGAGAGAGCTTCAAATATATATATAGAGAGAGATAAAGCTAGAGATGCATGAACAAAATATGGAGAATATAAAGGCAGAGAGATGGAGGAGTACAGAAAAACGTAGGACAGTGACGGAGAGAAGGTAACGAGGGAAAGAAAAAGAATAGAGGAAAAGAAAGGTGGAGGAAAGAAAACAGAAGCAGACCTGTAGATATGGAGGGAAGGAAATACACAAAGAAGAAAGAGAAACAGACAGATGGAGCAATAAACAGGATGACCGAAACAAAGAAGAACCAACAAGCAGAATAATATTTCCACTCACAAAGTGACGTCACGCTTTAACGTTTCCTCTCTGCAGCGATGTAAGAGCGCACTGTGGGGTGTGGTCAGTACACTGTGACATCACTGTTGGGTGTGGCCAACCACAGCTCTCCTGATGCTGCCTGAGGACAGACTGAAACGTTCAACAAGAGAATCAAGACACTAAATCCATTCCTCGTCTTCTAGACCAAAAACAAAACGGAGTCTGCAGCTGTTCTCACTGGGGCTTCGAGCTAAATGCTAACAGTAGCATGCTAACATGCTGGTGTTTAGCAGGTATAATGTTCACCATCTTAGTTTCAAGTGTTGGCTTGCTAACATTAGCATTATTCAGCTAGTTTTAACTGCTTTGTATACAGTTAGCTAGTTTTAACTGCTTTATACAGTTAGCTAGTTTTAACTGTTTTATACAGTTAGCTAGTTTTAACTGCTTTGATATACAGTTAGCTAGTTTTAACTGCTTTGATATACAGTTAGCTAGTTTTAACTGCTTTGATATACAGTTAGCTAGTTTTAACTGCTTTGTATACAGTTTACTAGTTTTCACTGCTTTATACAGTTAGCTAGTTTTAACTGCTTTGATATACAGTTAGCTAGTTTTAACTGCTTTGATATACAGTTAGCTAGTTTTAACTGCTTTGATATACAGTTAGCTAGTTTTAACTGCTTTGTATACAGTTTACTAGTTTTCACTGCTTTATACAGTTAGCTAGTTTTCACTGCTTTTAATACAGTTTGCTAGTTTTAACTGCTTTATACAGTTAGCTAGTTTTAACTGCTTTGTACACAGTTTGCTAGTTTTAACTGCTTTATACAGTTTGCTAGTTTTAACTGCTTTGATATACAGTTAGCTAGTTTTAACTGCTTTGATATACAGTTAGCTAGTTTTAACTGCTTTGATATACAGTTAGCTAGTTTTAACTGCTTTGATATACAGTTAGCTAGTTTTAACTGCTTTATACAGTTAGCTAGTTTTAACTGCTTTGTGTACAGTTTTCTAGTTTTAATTGCTTTATACCGTTAGCTAGTTTTAACTGCTTTATACAGTTAGCTAGTTTTAACTACTTAGATACAGTTAGCTAGTTTTAACTGTTTTGTACACAGTTAGCTAGTTTTAACTGTTTTGTACACAGTTTGCTAGTTTTAACTGCTTTATACAGTTAGCTAGTTTTAACTGCTTTGATATATAGTTAGCTAGTTTTAACTGCTTTATACAGTTAGCTAGTTTTAACTGCTTTTTATACAGTTAGCTAGTTTTCACTGCTTTTAATACAGTTAGCTAGTTTTAACTGCTTTGTATACAGTTTGCTAGTTTTAACTGCTTTGTATACAGTTAGCTAGTTTTAACTGCTTATATATAGGAAGTTAGTTTTAACTGTTTTGTATACAATTAACTAGTTTTAACTGCTTATATATAGTAAGCTAGTTTTAACTGTTTTGTATACAATTAGCTAGTTTTAACTGCTTATATATAGTAAACTAGTTTTAACTGCTTTTTATACATTTAGCTAATTTTAACTGCTTTGTATACAGTTAGCTACAGTAACTTTCTTTCCACCACTCATTTATGTAGCTGGTTGGTGGTCACGATGGGGGTTATTTTGCTATAACCAATCCACAGGGACTGATACAATGGACAGTCCAAAGATCTTGGTTTAAAGAGGAACTTCAGCCAATTGCTGCACGCAGTGGGTGTGACTGTCACCCAGAAAATTACTAAACTAGTTGGATGCAGTTTTTCCCAGAAGAGAAACAGATGGATACATATGTAGGATATTTTTCAGTAGCCCTGCTGACCATCTCAAATGTCCTGCACAGTCAGAAGGTCATCAGAGTCAGTGGAGACGCTTGCTAACACTAACGTTAGCGCGATTACACGATGTTTATTTTTTGTCAAGTAAAATAAACTACATTCAAGTATATTTTCCAAAAGTATATTGTGTTTAGTATTTTACTTTCAAGTAGTACAAATCTATATAAATTAATTAAGAAATTATTATTATATTGCTTCTATATTTTTGCGCAGTTCTGCTTACCAAAATAGTAAACTTTTAATGAGTTTAATAAAATACATCTGAATCTAAATGAAAATGTAATTTTATTCTCTAAATGGTATTTTGTAAAAATACAATTAATATATTAATTATTAAGAATGTACTTTTAAACTGTAGTATTTAAACTAACATTACATTAGTACAGGCACTATTAGACAAATTTGTTTTCATTAAATATTATTGTAATGTAAAATGTACAGAGGGGTACCCACCTGCCACCCCCTGAGTCTGAGCCTCTGCACACCTTTTTATTTACTTTATTTTATTATTCAGAATGACACTGACATTGTTGTTGCTTGAGTTAACAGGAGCTAACCTGAGAGAGAAGATATAAACTCGCCTTCTTTCACACAGCTAACCAATCACAGCATGACGTGGGCCTGAATGTCAGATTGTCGTTTACAGAGAGTTATAAACGTGCTTTTTGACTTCCACGTCATGTCCCAAAAACTTGAGACTTGACTTGATCCAAAAGACTCAGAAGCAGAGCTAAAGTAAAAAGTTTGGGTCTCATCAACACGTCCTTACAAACTGATCATCTGCAGCTAACAGAGGTGAAGTGAAATCTGCTGTCAGTCTGACTTCAGCTGTGGTCCAAAGCAGCAGACTCAGTGTTTCCAGCAGCTGGAGTCTAAAATAACCCTGACCCGGGGCTGGGTTCAGGTTCAGGTTTAGACTGGGGTTAGATCCTGCATGGCTCTGGGCTGCAGGCAGGAGGTCCACCCTGTAATCAACTCTGCGTTTGACAGTTCTGGTTTTGCCTTCGCCCTCTTTTTCTCTGTAATTTTCTTAATTGAAGCCACTCGAGGGGTCTAGCCCTCTCCTCTTTTCATCTCTGCTTCTTTCCACTTCTCCAATTTCCTTTATTCTTTTTCCTTCAACTCTGTTTCCTTCATTTCCTTTAGTTTGTCAAGACAACTTTTAAAGCCCAACATTGCAGCACACAAACACTACGTCTCTAGAGGGAACATTTTAAAGTTAATATAGATGCCAGCGATGTCTTCCCTTCCAGTGAAGAGCTGAAGCATCAGCTGTGTGGAGCGATGAGGAGGCTGCGACCTTCATCACATTAACACATGAAACTAACAGAAACGTCTGATGTCGTCATGTCTCTGTGTGGTTTTCCATCGTCTGACGTCACCTCGCAGTGTCCGCTTCTTCTTCTGCAGTGGCAGCTCCACCAGCTGTTTATCTCCAACAGCCAATGAGTGTTTATTTTCATGAGTTTCTGGAAATTAGAATTTGAATGGAAACTCGACTTGTGAGGAGATTTACACCTGTATGTTTCTCTCTCTCTCTCTCTCTCAAAACATTTTTCTCTCCCCCTTCTCTCACGCCTCAACCCCTCCCACTCTCTCTCTCTCTTTCTCTTCTGTGTAAATTGATCCCGATTGCCCGTTAATCTTTTTAAGTCGGCGTGAAACAGCCTGCAGCATGCATGACAATGGCCCTCTGTGTGTGTGTGTGTCTATATGTGTGTGTTTGTGGTTGCAGGCCTACTGTATGCTTCCTTCTTTACATCCCTGCTACTATTACAAAACACATCTGGACCCTGTGAGTGTGTTTGTGCATGTGTGTGAGTGTGTGTGTGTGTGCAGCTGTTAAATCCTGCGTTTACGAGGTCGAAGCCGCAGAGCAGAACAAATTCTCTCTGTTTTTATTTATTTTTGCTTCTCTGAGGTTTATCTGATATCCAACACATCTGTATGTGTGTGCGTGCATGTTTGTGCATGCGTGTGTGTGTGTGTGTGTGTGTGTGTGTGTGTCAGACACACTTTTTTAATAACCAAAACCAAAACAGGCTTTAATCTGAAAAGCACAGCTGATCACACTTGTTCCTTTTCACTTCCTGGAAACACAATCTTGTTTTTCCAGCAGTAAGATGTTTCAATCAGAATGAAAAAAGTATTCGTCAGAATCAGAACCGGCTTTATTGCCAAGTAGTTTTTGCACTTTCAAGGAATTAGTTTTGGTTACTTGATGCATGACAATAAACATAAACCTATATAAATGTAAAAATGAAATTGACAAAATATATTTTATATAATTTATAAGTTATAGAATAATATGACTACATGCAATATGGCATTTAACTATTTACATGTGCGTACAAACTCGGATATATGTTTGTGCAAACATTAACAGTGTGTGCTTCAGAAGGGAGGCTTTGGGGTCATGAGAGTCAGTCGGGGGCTCGGGCCTTGTTGATGAGGCTGCAGACAGAAAGAAACTGTGGCGAGAGGTTTTGGTCGTGAAGGACCGCAGTTTGTTTCCGGGGTGGGAGGGGTCAGCTGCAATCTTTCCTGCTCGCCTCAGAGTCCTGGAGGCGTACAGGTCCAGAAGAGAAGGAAGATTCCAGCCAGTCAGCTTCTCTGCAGAGCGAATGATGTGCTGCAGCCTGCCCTTGTCCCTGGCGGTGGCAGCAGTGTACCAGATGGTGATGGAGGAGGTGAGGATGGACTCAATGATGGCGGTGTAGAAGTGCGCCATCATTGTCTTTGACAGGCTGAACTTCTTCAGCTGCAGCAGGAAGTACATCCTCTGCTGGGCCTTCTTGGTGAGGGAGGTGATGTTCAGCTCCCACTTGAGGTCCTGGGAGATGATGGTGCCCAGGAAGCAGAGGGGGTCCACAGTGGTGAATGGGGAGTCGCACAGGATGATGGGGGAGGGTGGGGCTGGGCTCTTCCTGAAGTCCACGACCATCTCCACTGTCTTCTGAGCGTTGAGCTCCAGACTGTGACTGGAGGTGCAGCTGTTGGTGTACAGGGAGAAGAGAAGGGGGGAAAGAACGCAGCCTTGTGGGGAACCGGTGCTGATAGTCCTGGAATCAGAGACATGTTATCCCAGCTTCACGTGCTGCTTCCTGTCCGTCAGGAAGTCAGTGATCCACCTGCAGGTGGAGTCAGGCACGTTCAGCTGGGAGAGCTTGTCCTGCAGCAGGGCCGGGATGATGGTGTTAAAAGCAGAGCTGAAATCCACAAACAGGATCCTGGCGTAGGTTCCTGGGGAGTCCAGCTGCTGGAGGATGTAGTGAAGGGCCATGTTAACTGCATCATCTACAGACCTGTTGGCTCTGTAGGCGCACTGCAGGGGGTCCAGGAGTGGGTCTGTGATGGATTTAAGGTGAGACAACACAAGGCGCTCAAAAGACTTGTCGGGGCGACGGGTCTTTAGTCCTTTAGTCCTGTGGTCCTTGGTTTTTGGGGACAGGGATGATGGTGGAGGCTTTGAAGCAGGCTGATTGGTAATTGGTGGAGTCACGGGAGATGGTGTCATGAGATGGTGAATCAGGGTTTGTCGTTGTTATAACTCACCCTGGTGCATGATGTATACAGCTGTCCTCACAGAAGCTGATGTAGGACGTCACAGCGTCTGTGAACTCATCCAGGCTGTTGGTAGCAGTCCTGAAAACTCTTTGGGGAGTTCTTGGCTGAGATTTTCCTTGTTAAAGTCAGCAAGGACAATAACTAAGGAGTCCAGGTTTGTCTGCTCCACACACAGTATCTGGTCAGCGAGCATGTGCTGACCTCTCAACTCTTCTCTGGTGAGAGAAGCTGAGTTTCCAGCCTGTTGTGTGAAGCTGTCTCCCTGCCTGTCTATAGTCGCTCTCACTCTGCCTATTGTCCGGGACCATGGCTCGCTGCGCTGTATGAAAGGTACGGCGCCGGTGTTGAGCTGCCTCTGAGTCGGGAACATTAAAGTAACAGAACCTGAACATGTCTGAGTGAAAAGCCACAGCTGCATGCTGGTGTTTCTGCGTTTATTGCAGGATCTCTGTATGAAAGCGGATGAGTTCAAGCGAGCATGCATACGAGCACACGCCTGGTAGCAATCTTAAAACTGAACTGCTAGTGGCCGCTGGAAACTCCATAATGCCCCTTTAAGTGCGCATACTTGAGGAAATGTGCTCTAAGATTATAAAACATGAGCTAGTTACAGCTTCATTTAGAGTTCTTCTGCCCTCTGGTGGCCCAAAAGAGAGAAACCCATCTCTGTGCTGCCTGACAGTCTCCCCCTCTCCCTCTGTGTCTCCTTCTCTCTCCCTCCCTCTGTGTCTCCTTCTCTCTCCTCCCTCTGTGTCTCCTTCTCTCTCTCCCTCCCCCTGTGTCTCCTTCTCTCCCCCCCGTCTCCTCCTCTGTGTCTCCTTCTCTCTCCCTCTCTCTCTGTCTCCTTCTCTCCCCCCGTCTCCTCCTCTGTGTCTCCTTCTCTCTCCCTCCCTCTCTGTCTCCTTCTCTCTCCCTCCCTGTGTGTCTCCTCTCCCACCATCTCTGTCTCCTTCTCTCTCCCTCCCTCTGTGGCTCCTTCTCACCCCCCCGTCTCCTCCTCTGTGTCTCCTTCTCTCTCCCTCCCTCTCTGTCTCCTTCTCTCTCCCTCCCTGTGTGTCTCCTCTCTCCCACCATCTCTGTCTCCTTCTCTCTCCCTCCCTCTGTGTCTCCTTCTCTCCCCCCCGTTTCCTCCTCTGTGTCTCCTTCTCTCTCCCTCCCTCTCTGTCTCCTTCTCTCTCCCTCCCTGTGTGTCTCCTCTCTCCCACCATCTCTGTCTCCTTCTCTCTCCCTCCCTCTGTGTCTCCTTCTCTCTCCCTCCCTCTGTGTCTCCTTCTCTCCCCCCCGTTTCCTCCTCTGTGTCTCCTTCTCTCTCCCTCCCTCTCTGTCTCCTTCTCTCTCCCTCCCTGTGTGTCTCCTCTCTCCCACCATCTCTGTCTCCTTCTCTCTCCCTCCCTCTGTGTCTCCTTCTCTCTCCCTCCCTCTCTGTCTCCTTCTCTCTCCCTCCCTGTGTGTCTCCTCTCTCCCACCATCTCTGTCTCCTTCTCTCTCCCTCCCTCTGTGTCTCCTTCTCTCTCCCTCCCTGTGTGTCTCCTCTCTCCCACCATCTCTGTCTCCTTCTCTCTCCCTCCCTCTGTGTCTCCTTCTCTCTCCCTCCCTCTGTGTCTCCTTCTCTCTCCCTCCCTCTGTGTCTCCTTCTCTCTCCGTCCCTGTGTGTCTCCTTCTCTCTCCCACCATCTCTGTCTCCTTCTCTCTCCCTCCCTCTGTGTCTCCTTCTCTCTCCCTCCCTCTCTGTCTCCTTCTCTCTCCCTCCCTGTGTCTCCTCTCTCCCACCATCTCTGTCTCCTTCTCTCTCCCTCCCTCTGTGTCTCCTTCTCTCCCCCCCGTTTCCTCCTCTGTGTCTCCTTCTCTCTCCCTCCCTCTGTGTCTCCTTCTCTCTCCCTCCCTGTGTGTCTCCTCTCTCCCACCATCTCTGTCTCCTTCTCTCTCCCTCCCTCTGTGTCTCCTTCTCTCTCCCTCCCTCTGTGTCTCCTTCTCTCTCCCTCCCTGTGTGTCTCCTCTCTCCCACCATCTCTGTCTCCTTCTCTCTCCCTCCCTCTGTGTCTCCTTCTCTCTCCCTCCCTCTGTGTCTCCTTCTCTCTCCCTCCCTCTGTGTCTCCTTCTCTCTCCCACCATCTCTGTCTCCTTCTCTCTCCCTCCCTCTCTGTCTCCTTCTCTCTCCCTCCCTGTGTGTCTCCTCTCTCCCACCATCTCTGTCTCCTTCTCTCTCCCTCCCTCTGTGTCTCCTTCTCTCTCCCTCCCTGTGTGTCTCCTCTCTCCCACCATCTCTGTCTCCTTCTCTCTCCCTCCCTCTGTGTCTCCTTCTCTCTCCCTCCCTCTGTGTCTCCTTCTCTCTCCCTCCCTCTGTGTCTCCTTCTCTCTCCGTCCCTGTGTGTCTCCTTCTCTCTCCCACCATCTCTGTCTCCTTCTCTCTCCCTCCCTCTCTGTCTCCTTCTCTCTCCCTCCCTGTGTGTCTCCTCTCTCCCACCATCTCTGTCTCCTTCTCTATCCCTCCCTCTGTGTCTCCTTCTCTCTCCCTCCCTCTCTGTCTCCTTCTCTCTCCCTCCCTGTGTGTCTCCTCTCTCCCACCATCTCTGTCTCCTTCTCTCTCCCTCCCTCTGTGTCTCCTTTTCTCTCCCTCTCTCTCTGTCTCCTTCTCTCTCCCTCCCTCTGTGTCTCCTTCTCTCTCCCTCCCTCTCTATTTCCTCCTCCCTCCCCGCGGGGATGGGACGGCCGCCAGGCTTGTGCTGAGCTGGTTTCTATGGTTACGCCTTGCTCTGACCTGATTGTAAAAAAAAAAAAACAATGAGGGAAACTTCAAAGAGGAGCTGCTCAGTTGCCTAGCAACAAGGCTCGGTGGCAGGACTCTGTTTCACTATCGGCCTGTTCCCATCTCTCTTTTCATCACTCTCTCTCTCTTTTCATCACTCGTTTCCTCACACACGCCAGCTCTTTCTCTCTCACTATCTGTTGAACTGTCTCTCGACCTCTCACTCATCTTGCTCTGTTTTTCCTTTGCTCTCTCCCACCATCACTTTCTCAGTTCTGTGCTCATCATTGTCATTAAAGACAAAGTTTTTCACATCACACACGTCTAAACATGTAACTTATGGCTTCTTAAAAAGTGTGTTTACATCTGTAGCATCTTATAATGAGTGTCAATAAAACTCCTTTCAACTACTTCCTGTTTACTCGCAGCCTTAGTACGGTGGCCTCTGTAGGTCACACAGTAGCTGAATATTAATGTCTGCTGGTCCAGTCCAGCAGACAGCACGACAGGAAGGAGTTCATGGATCGCCTGATTGTTTCAGCCGTACCGCAGAAGCTGTTCAACCAAACATCATATTTTATGAACTCCTCATGTGTTTTGTGCAGAAAACCTTATTTATAAACTAACTAAAGCTGACAGAAGTGAAAATTACAACACTTCCCTCTGAGATGTGGCAGAGTAGAAATACAAAGCGGCATGAAAAGAAAATACTTAAGTAAAGTTCAAGACCCACAGATTTGGACACGTACTTTACAGGACTCGAGTAATTGTATTTTCCTGCTGCAGCAGCTGTGTTCAAATGTTATAACGTGAATTACTGCTAAGTTGTGATGTGTGTCTTATTAATATAAAAGCAGAGATAAGTGACAGCATGAGTCTAAGTAAAAGCTCAACAGTGAATCAGAGAAGGTCACAAAATCAAACTCAGTAATGGTGAAACATCAGCATGATGCCACTTGGCACCGCAGTGATCCAGCAGAGAGCTCATGTTTTACTATTCATCCAGCTTTACTATGATGTGCTACGATGCTAAGCGGCTCATGGCAGCCTGAAATCTAATGCGCATGGTAACCATAATGATGAAACTCTATCTTTGATTTCTGATTGGCTGCTTGCCTTACCTTACTCTGCTCCATTACACTATGGTCTTTCTGTCTACAGTGTTGTTGTTTTTGTTCGTCTGTGTGTGTTTTGTTTGCTTGTTCTGAGTTTGTACATCGAGAGCCATGAATTCCCCGTATGTGTGCACATGCCTGGCCATTAAAGCTCATTCTCATTCTGAGTTACGATTTTATTCCGTCGTCCATCTGTTACAGTGAAGTTGTGTTAAATAGAGATCACATGACACACACACAGCTCTTCACGTGGACATGTGAGGGTTTTATTAAGACTTTAAAACCACCATCTCTCTTTATTACTCATCTCTCTCTCTCTTTCATCCCCCCGTTTCCTCTCTCTCTCTGGATACCTGTGGTCTCTCCACCGCTGAACGAGCCAACACCCTGACCTCTGTGTGTGTGTGTACGTGTGTGTGTGTGGGTAACTGCTGGCGATAAATGGAGTGTGCTTTGTGGCAAAGTGGTAGCGCGCACACACACACAGCTGGCAGTGAGAGAGTTGCAGTTAGTGGTTTTGAGAATCAGAATGAGTGACGGTGAAGTGTGTGTGTGTGTGTGTGTTGGAAAAGTCCTATGCTTGCAGCAAAGCATGATGGGAGTGCAGGAAGGTCCTGTGGCTGCAAAGGATTCACACACACACAGTTATAGCGTGTTGGACAGGTCGTGTGTGAATCACGCTATCTTTCATAAGCTGATTCATATCTGATGATGTCACACACACCACAGTCATGCCAAAGGTTTAACTGAAACCACCTTCTTCCTCCCTCAGTGTGTTCCTTGTACACTCATCCTGGCTTCACCGCGTGTGAAGCTGTAACTTCATCATCTTGCTGTAGTACACACACAGTGTTTCATGTTGCTGTGCTGCCTCCTGGTGGTCGGCAGTGGAACTGGGCGCCTCAACCTGAAACCACCTGCAGAAACCAGGTCAGTTTCCCCGACACATATGATGCCTTCTGAGCAGGAAATAACCTCAGATGATGTCATAATGATGTCACCAGGGTAACTGAAAGAGTTTGAAAGAGGAGTCTGTTGAAGTGAAACCAGAACTTCCAGGTTCTGTTGCAGAAGTAAAAAGTCCTGCTGACATTTTAACTGAACATCTGGTCTGAGACAGCACGTCATGTTCATACTTAATACACTTCTAATATCGTCGTTTACTCAATATCAATGGTTTTTAGCTGCATTTAACAAATACCATTTCCCATCAGACCACCACAGGTGAAATGTCAGGACTCGACACTGAAGGCTGCACACGTAGTTAGAGAGTTTACAGATGAAGAATTTATACATTACTCCAACCAGCCTGAAGAACACCTGAATTTCTTTTGCCTCAGACTAACTCTGCCAGTCTGAGGCTTTACTTTCGGTTTTGTTTACACTCCTGTTACAAAGTGCTGGGAACTCTAGTTCAAGAGAACAGTGTGTCTGTGTTCTTAAATTCAGTTTATTTTTAGCGCACAAACAGTGCTTCACAAAGACAGATATATATATTATATGCATAACAGATGTTGTGGAAATAAGGTATGATTAAAGGTCCCATATTCTGCTCATACTCATACTGTTACTTTGGGTTTCTACTCAAAAAATCAGGAACCTCCGGGTCTGAAAAGTGAAGCCAACGCTGAAGCTCCTTAAACCTGCTTTCTCTCTAGCAGCCAGCAGGGGGCGACTCCAGCGGCTGCAGAAAGAAGTGTGATTGTATAGAAGTCTCTGAGAAAATGTTTCTACTTGTCATCTGATTTATTCCCTCAGTAAACACTTTCCTGATGGGTTTATGGTCTCAGTCGCTAGTTTCAAGTCTTCTTCAACACAGCATGATGTTCATCAAGTAAATTATGGTCCCATTTAGAGGAACAGAGACCAGGAAGCAGGGGAGGCTTTAGGGCGGGGCTACAAGCTGATTGGCGACCTGTCAATCAGGATAGAGGTGACTCGTATACGCTGCTCTGTTTAACCAGCGCCGCTGAAAAAGCTCATCAGGAGTACGTTTAGTTTTCAGCCTGTTTGTCGCTAGCTAAAATTAGCATCCCAGCTAATATCACAGTCAGCGTGAATTATAGATGCACCTTGCTAACCAAGCTAGCTAGCTCCACGCTCTCGTCCAAATATGGTCACGTCTGGTCCAAAAAAAAAAACAAGACGGCGACGGCCAAACTGGAGGCTTCAAAATGGTAGTCCACAAACCAACGGGGGATGTCACGGTGGCCAACCCCACTTATTTTATACCGGCTGTGGTTCAAACACATAACTTTTCTCATTCTGTCCATTGCTTTATTTCAGCTCCTGTCTCTTTAGGGCCCCCCTCCCTAAAAGCCCACGTTCTTCTGATTGGCCAACTTTTGGAAGCCTCCTGAGGGGCAGGACTTAGCTGAATCAATGTGTAGATGTCTGGCTATGCGGGACCAGGACTCACTGGTTACTGTGCAAAAACACACCTTTCTAACTTTATTCTCTGGTTTTGGTGAAACTGGAGCAGGTGTTATAGAGATGTTCTGATGTCTTCCGGCTGCTCGGCCTCAACTCTTGCTCATTTACTAAGTTTCCTGATGGACAGATAGCTTTATCTTTTCATGTCTTACCAAGACATGAAAGAGTGCATTCTGCATAATGTGGGACCCTTAAAATACAAAACCCAAGGAACCTGATACAAATTAAAACAGGTTAAAGAAAAGTAAAAGCCAGAGAGTAGAAGTGGGTCTTCAGACCAGTCTTCCTCCAGTTACAGCTGCAATCGCCAGCCTGAAAGACTGAGTGCTAAAGTCTGGAGCTGGTTCTGAGGTGGAAGCCGGACCTGACGGCAGAATTCAGCCACCAGTTCCTGTTAAATCTGGAATTTTCACACACATATCTGAAGAATTATATTAAAAAAGTCAGAACACAATCATTTAGAAAACAGAAACGTTGGAGTGCAGACGTTTAGCACGGAGACCTGCTGTCCATAAATATCTACAGATCACAGCAGGAGACAAACAGCAAATCCCTTCCTGTTAACTTTGATCCACTCCAACAGTCCAGTTGAACCGGGTTCCCGTGCTTCACCTCTCCAGCCGGCTCCACTCCGCTGGAGGATCTCTGGGTCCTCTGGGCTTCTGAATACGACAGTTAAACCCTGAAAAATACCAAAATACATTTCAAACTCGAATAACTTGATTACTAAAAAGCATTAATGCTTTGTTCATTCTGTCGGCTCAAACATGACAAAAATAACTGTAAGATGACACAAAGCTGCAGCAAAGGTACCATTACCCCCAACGAGCTAACGTTAGCATTTAGCCTAAATCATGGCTGCTAGCTGAGATGAAGGGAAGCAAAGGTAAGGCTAAGTTCTTAGCTGGAAATGTAGAAACGTGCGTTTGTTCTTGTTCTCTGACCGTTCTCAGTTATGCAGCTGACCCGGTGCCAGGGCGCCAAGCAGAAGGATTTCTGATCAGATTACTGGATAAAATAATCTGTAGAATACTTCATTCCTACAATAATGTCTAAGCTAACAGCTCCACCTTTACACAGATCATGTTGTCTGCTGTCAGAGAAGCTGCGGCTGACTGTGTTACATGAGCTGCAGACAGACAGGTGTACAGGTGTACTGACCGATGCCACCAGGTGAACACGGGCCGGTCATGTCTGAGGCCGGAGAGGCGAGGTCTTCGTAATCGTCGTCTGATTGTGAAGGAGGTTCAGCTGGAACAGAGAAGAGTCACTTATCGATCATCCCATTTCTTTCATCCATGCCTCCTTCCTCTCCTCTCCTTGTTACCTGGCATCAGGTGATATTCTCCGCTGCTGCCTAGTGATGCCGGTCCCTCCCCCAGCCTGGGATTGGCTGGTGTTGCTATGTCGTAGGTGGGCGTGGCAGAGAGGTGCATGCTGAGAGGTTTAACTCGGGGTCGGACGGTGCTGTAGACCGGCGCCGCTGATGCTCCTGCAGGGTCGTTATCATAGTGGTGGTCCGGGGGCAGCGACCTGAGGGTTAATTATCAGGAGAACGCAGTAAACTACCGATATGCAAAGTTAATCATGACTTCATCTGTATATATAAAAAACACATCTTTATCATGCAGTCACACAGAAACTCTCTTCAGGGTGTTTCCCTACCTGCTCCCGCTGCAGTATCTGGGCTTGGCTACAACTGAGTAGGTGGGGCTTGCTGAAGGCGGGTGGGGGTGTTTGGGCTTGTTGACCACAGCATATGTATCACTCATGGCAGTCGGCAATAACAGTCTGTTGACACACGCAAAGACACGATAAGACGATGAAGGATAAAGGAATGCTAGCTGCTAACAGAAATTTCCTGTTTGTTAAATAAACGAACAGCAGCTGCTGAGGTGGAGCTGATTAGTCTCAATGTGTCTGTAGAAGTATAAATAAGTCGTTCTGATACCTTAGCATCAGAGCGCACTAGCATTTTCACCACACACACAGTGAGCTAGCTAAGCTAACTATAAGCTAGCTGTGATGTCATGTACAGGAGGCTGAGTGAACCAATCAGGAACGAGACTTTTGAGCAACTAAGCTACGAGAAAAACTGGCCACATGAGGCCAAACTGCAGAACCAGTGACTGCACTGGACTGAACTCCAGGTACCATGATGCATTGCAAGACTGACTCTTGAAGACGCACAGTGAACCGGCTCCTGCAAACAATATAGATCAGCAGTGAAGCGGTTAACGCTGCTGCTGCACATTTACATCTCAACAGGAAGTCACTCTCAACTTCCTGCTGCGGCCGTGTGACCACAGTCGTCATGGTTACACTGATTTTTGATATATACTGTGGTTTAATCATGATCATCTCCTCGTTTCCTCTCCTCTCATCTCCTTCATTGCTTCCTCTCCTTTCTTGTTTCCTCTCTTCTCATCTCCTTGTTTCCTCTGCTCTCATCTCTTTCTTGTTTCCTCCTCCCTTCCCTTCTTCTGCTCTCCTCTTTCACTTCTCACCCCCTCCTTCTCTCTCACCCTTCTTCTTTTCACACTCTTCAGTCTCCTCTCAACTTCTCTCTTGTACTTCTTCTTTTCTCAGTTCCTCTTTCTCTCTCTGCTCTTAAATTCTCTAATCTCTCATGTCTCCTCCTGTTTTCTTTCCTCTCCCCTATGTCTCCTCTCTCTGCTGCGTTTCCATGATAACGCCGTAACATATGGGGATGGAGGGATGGGAAAGTGTTAATTTAACACCTTGTGGTGAGACATCCTGTCTGCCAGCAGATGGATGCGATGGATTTAGATCCAGACACACTGACATTCGTCTAAACCCTGACAGACGGGTTCAGGACCCAAACGCAGGACTCTTCAGGATTTATTAACAAAACTAAAAGCATACACACTCACAGGGAGTTCAAACAAGTGATCCAAACAGCAGAAACACTAGAGGCAAACAACAATCCTGGCAAGTTGAAGAGTTAAAGGTCAGCTGTCCTTCTCATGTTGCTGCTGTCTCTCAGTCGTGCCGCTTTGCTCTATACAGCATAAGAATAATCAGGCCCACCTTCCTCAATGCTCCACCCAGCTCCTGGTCCAGGCCATGGTTACCCCTCTGCCCTCCTGGCGGGTCTTCCAGCTTTTGTGGTGTAACCCCTACTCATGGTTCAGAGCCCAGCAGCCCGTCTGGTTTCTGATCAGCCCAAAAGGACTCATGTCCCTCCATCACTCAGGGACCTCCACTGGCTCCCTGAGGCCTCCAGAATCTAATCCAAGTCCCTGATGCTGCATCCAGAGCTCCTCCTGGGTCTGCACCATCTACCTAAACTCCATAATCCAAGCCTACGTTCCTTCTGGGCCACTGCGCTCCTCCAGCGAACGCCGCCTGGCTCTGCCTCCCTTCACACAAAGCGACCTCAGTCCCTGTTCTCATCTGTGACCCCACGATGGTGGAACGAGCTGCCGCACGCCATCAGAGCAGCGGCGTCCCTCTCTGACTCCAAGAAGCTCCTGAACACTCTGCAGAGAACACTTCCTCTGATAACACCTCTGACATCCTCACAGCTCTCCTGTAGTGATTGGACTAGTCGTTAACTCTTCCTTCTTCCTCCAGGTCTTTAGCCACTGGTGCTGTACGAGCAGCTCTCACTGGGATCTGCTGTCACTTGTAGATCTCTTACTTCACTGATGTTTCTATGTTGTTCCTCAGATGTTAGTCGCTTTGAATAAATTTGTCCGCCAAATGAGTAAATGTTAAAGTAACACAATACGGGCATGTGGCTTTTACTACCAACGCTCCCGGCTCAGAGGTGGATCAAATCTGATCCTCTTTCCGTCTGCGTGTGAAAGCGCCTACATCTAAACTTAAAGACAAGACAGGACCAGACCAAAATGGACCAAACCTGCAGACCAAAGTTATTGAAATAGGTACATGCAAACCAACAACCCGATACAGACTCAGATCAAGAGAACAAACCAAAGGAGGAACAGAGACAGATAAATCAGGTACCTGGTGGAGGAAGCAGGTGTGCTGTTCTTCTCTGGTTTCTTCAGCTGTGGAACAAACAGAAAACACTTTAGTTCATCTGCAACTCTGAAAGTCTCAGAAAGCATTCACTTCACGCTCTACCTGAAAAAAATTACGGTTAAGTCTCAGGTTTCATTTAAAAAACTCTGAAATATTTGTGTCTTTACATCTCCATAAATCTGCAGCACCGCTGACCTTGAGTTCATCCAAGGACCTTAAATCAGTGTTTTACAGCCGGTTTTACCTCTACGGACGACGGCAGCATAGGGGGACACTGGCAGACGTAATAGCAGTCCATGTAAGGCGGTGGAAGGACGGGTCAAACCAACCCAGGACTTTCACTCAGGAGAACAGCGTTCGAGTCCCGTGTGAAACCAAGTCTGTGTTTACTTATTTTTCGGTCACGTGACTAACGTGAGTTCAGCCACATGCATGAAATCACATGATATAGGTCACGTGAGCAATGTGATGGAGGCTGCTTATTCTACGCAAAACACAACCTTTTCCTAAAGCTGACCAAACTGCAACCTTTTCCTTAACTACGTGTTGAAGGTGTTCTGGTAATTTCATCTAATCATTAATTCCTGCAGCGAGTGACGCCGCTCACACAGGCGTCACCTTCAGCAGCGGTCAACAATCGGCAGCCTGCGGGCCAAATAAAGAAATACTCTGATGTTGATCTCTGGCATGACGGAAACAGTTACTCACATGATCACTTCCTCTTCAGTGATTGTGCTACAAAATAAGAGCGCGGCAAAGTCTGTGCAGCACTGCTTTTTTTCCAAGTTGACCTGAGAGCTTTTACTTTGAAGTTCTGAAAGACATTCAGAAGAGTCTGTGGCTTAACAAAGCCTCAGGAAACGGGAGGTTGGGTTCCCCTGAATGAGAAGCGCAGGACTTTCCTCTCCTGGAGATGTTGGGAAATGGAAAGAAGCGTCCAGAGGCTGATGGATGTGGATCAATTGCCGGGACCAACACACTCCTGCAAACACTTCACTGTGAGCATGTGAAACAGTCTATTCATAGTTAATTTGTTGAAGAGGAATAAATATGTTCATGTCAGCGGGACCGAACACACAACCCTCCGATTGTAAGGTTTGTTCACTACTGACTGAGCTAACCGACCACCCAAGGTTAATCGCCGGCCACCCTCTACTGTATTTATTAATTCTGAATCCCTTCGGTCTGCAGCAACACACCCGCCACGTTTGAAGTTCCTGACGCACAGAGAGATTCCTTCCTTTATCAGAGAGATATTAGAAGTGATTGTTAACTGGTAAGTAAATGTACTCGGTAAATGATTCTGGGCTTTACTCCCTGATATCTTTCACACATGAAGAGCAATAAAATAGTTTGTAGCATGGTATTAGTACTTTTACTGAAGGTCAGATCAGATATCAGATGTTTTATATGTAAAGCAGAAGTTAGAGACTCAACAAACGGCTGAATCAGTGAGAAACAATAAATCAGACAACACAAGTCTGTTTAATCTGCAGCTTCAGAGGTTTCCTGGTTCTAATCTGGATTAAAGTGGACCTACCTGTCAGCAGTGTCGTCCATTAGTTCTAGTTTTAGTTCATTTCTTGTTTCTGTTAAATGTTAAATGTTGATCAGCAGACACTTCTCTCTCTCTCTGCTCTCAAACCGTCTGCAGCGCTGAATTTACATAGAGGAAGTCAGCCTCACTTCCTCTTTCTGCAGCTGCCCTCCTCCTTCCTCCAACACAACTCCTGATTTAAAGCCCCAAACACCTGTTCACACGCAGCGATGCACAGGTAGACAGGTGGAAAGAGAACTGCCTGCCCAGCTTCAGTTAACCCTTCGTAGTCCCTGTGAAAGCGCTCACCTCGGGCAGGTTGCTGTAGGGCTCACAGCCGGCCGACTGCAGGACTCGCTCCAACATGCAGACGGCAGCCGTGAAGATGAACTGATACTGATCCTGCAGAGGACAAAGATAAGCTCATTAACTCCCCTCACAGAGGAGGTTGTGATCGTCCTCTCTGTGAGTTTCTCACTTCAGTGGAGGAGGTATGAAATTTCACCACGACGTCACTGAGTTTCACCACAGAGATCCGCCATGAAACCGCTTATTGTGTCGCCTCCTAAAATACTCACCAAAGAAGGTCAGAAAAACATTTGCAAACACCCCCTGTTACCGGACCAGCCCTCCCACGAACCTTTCTTTGGATCACCTTCCCTCCACCTGCCTGCTTCTGACTGCTCATCTGTGAGGCTCCATCCTCACATTTTAAAACTGAGTTTGAAAAAGAAGGCGGAGTGATGAGGACGGAGCCTCCGAGACGAGTGTCATGGTTCAGAACTGTTTCTGTACTGTGCCGTTTCCCCGAGGACAATAACGACATGGCGGCACCAGCATGTTTCAGCTAAAAGCCTCCATCAACGTGATGCAGGCGAACTACAGGCAAACTGCAGGCAAACTGCAGGCAAACTGCAGGCAAACTGCAGGCGAACTGCAGGCGAACTGCAGGCGAACTACAGGCGAACTGCAGGCGAACTGCAGGTGAACTGCAGGCGAACTGCAGGCGAACTGCAGGTAAACTGCAGGTAAACTGCAGGTAAACTGCAGGCGAACTGCAGGCGAACTGCAGGTAAACTGCAGGCGAACTACAGGCGAACTGCAGGTGTGTAGAGGGGGTCCAAAAGGAAGGCGGAGCCACACGGCTGATGGAGACGTCGGAAACCTTCCTGCACTCACCTGAGTTTTCTTTTCTTTTTGTTGACCTTTGACCTTACACACATGTTGTTAGGAATGTGGTTTTTGTGTTTATGTTTCCTGTTTAAGTCCGTTTAAAAAAAAATAAATAAAAGACCGTTTTTGGTTCTGTGTTTCTCTGTGTCGTCTTGTTTAGTTAGTTCTTAGCCCTGTGATTATTATTATTCATCTGCATCCTTAAGTTACTTAGTATCTGTCTCGTATCTTAGTTCCTAGATTGGTATCTTAGTTCAGTCTGTTTTCCCTGTTAGTTGTGTTTTTTGGTATATTAGTGATCTGTCTGCTTATGTTCTGGTTCAGTTATTTATATTCTGTTTCTTCCTGGTTATTATTAGTTTCCCTATGGCCTTGGTATCTGTCTGTTTCCCCTGCTGTCTCTCTACCTGTCTCATTAGTCCTGATCCCCCTCACCTGTGTTGCTCCCGCCCCGCTCGTCAGTCCCTGTGTATATGTATGCCTGCTTGTGTCTCCAGTCTTTGTCACGTCCTTGTGTCGTCTGTGTTCTGTGCCTTCCCTGCCCTTTTGGATTACTTCATTGGTTTGTACTTTGTTCTTGGATTCTTCCCTTTGGATTATGTTTTGTTTGGAGTACCCTTTTCTTTGAACATTTGCCGCTGAGCTCCCAGCGTAAGCCTGTTTAGTTTGTGTTAATAAATCTTTATTCGAACTGCAACTACCTCGCCTACAGTCTGCATTTGGGTCCACACCTTAGTTCTCAGCTTCTGCACTCAGCGCCCCATGACACATGTACTGTAACAGACATCCACAAACTGAAAAATGAGGTCACATACGTTTTGTTTTATTCGTCACTCTTGAGTGATTTAGCATTTTCTTGCAACAGGAAGTGGTCGGTCAGCCTGTAGGCGGGTTCAGGGGCGCTTTGGTTTTATCTGTAGTTCAGCTAAAAGTGTTCTAAGGAAGCATTCTGATACAATCGGTCCTGAAAGTCAGGTGGCTCTGGGGTAGAAACTGATAAACTAATAACGTAATTAATTACCCCCCCTCACCTACCTTGGTCTGGACTGCAGAGGGCCTCTGCCTCCGGAGCTGCAGGACGATGCTCATGATGCTGAAGTCTGCTGTGATCTGCTGCAGGAGACAGACACGCCGTGAGCTGCTGCTCGCTGCACACCTCAGTTTCTGATAGTCATCATTAACCCTTTGTAGCCGAACAAAACTTACAGTAAATCTGACTTTTCAGTACTAGTGAAATGATTTGGGGTTGGAAAGTTCACTGTTATGGCTCTAAAGCCTTGTGCTTTGGTTTCTGCAGGTGATGCATCAACCAGGGTGGGGCATAAAGTCGGGGCTGATGCAGCAGCAGCAGGTCAGCAGGGATGTCGGTGGAGCCCAGCTGTCCACAGCTGTGTGCTCATGTTTACTCCCTCTGTTTTGTGGCGGTACTTTTTCACAGGCCTCAGAGGAGAGGTGACCGAAGCCCGGTTCCCACATTGTAAATGAAAAAGTGTCCCCCTTGGAGAAAAGTTCTACAAATATATGAATAGAAAAAAAAGCCTTTTCAATAAAGTACCAAGTACCAAGGTAGTTCTATTTATTTAAACAACACCAGGGCTGCTCCATGTCCACTCTGAACTAAAGGCCACAGTTCTCTTATTTGTTCAAACACTTAACAAAGGAGACAGCAAAAGGGAGCTCAGCACGTCCCAAAGGACAGAGCTAGGGTTTGGTAGGGTTCAGAATGCTTCAGGAAAGAGCCACAGTGTGCAGGTACCACCCTCTTCTTATGTCTTCCAGAATGGACGTCGCCACATCCCGAATCTGCCAGCTGCGCTCAATCCCTGCTGAGGAGTCAGTGCGACACTCCCTGATCCCTAATCAAGAACCAGAGCAGTGGAGAGTCGGCGAGACTAACGGGGAAATAAATTAAAATACACAGAGACTGCTGCAGGTTGAGTAATCTTCATTAATTTAGTAGTTAGAAAGTACTACCCCCTCAAGCAGGGACTTTATGGGGGGTAAAATAAAGACCCTGGAACTAAATCTAGACCCTGT